>NW_027206290.1:36887500-37165000 GCF_024711535.1 Dipodomys merriami
ATTTGAAACTAACCTTTAAGCGATTACCACTAGTGTAGATTTGGCATAGTATCAAAGAAGAATATTCATGATGATATGAAAAGGCTATTAAAATACTATTTTCCCATACATGTCTATGTGCGGTCAAGTATTTTTTGGATACTTCTATCAAACTAACATATCACAGTAAATTGAATACAGAAGCAGAGATTGAGAATCTGGTTCTCTTCTATTAAGTCAGAGATTTGTGATAATATAAATCAGTTCAATGCATCTCATTAGATTCTTTTGTTCATGGAAATATTTTTATTCAAGTATCAGGTTAATAGATAATTGGTTGATTATTTTAAATTAGTTAATAAATCTCTTAAAATTATAATGTATTTTATTGTAAAGGTGATGTACAGAATTAGTTAATAAATCTCTTAAAATTATAATGTATTTTATTGTAAAGGTGATGTACAGAATTAGTTAATAAATCTCTTAAAGTTATAATGTATTTTATTGTAAAGGTGATGTACAGAAGGGTTACGGTTACATAAGTCAAGTAATGAGTACATTTCCTTTTGAACAGTGTCACCCCCTCCCTCATTTTCTCCCAATTTTCCCCTTCTTCCCAAGTTGTATAGTTCATTTCCAATATACTATCTAGTGAATATCACTGCTGAATTGGTTCACCCTTTGTCCCACTCTTTCTGTGTTTCCTCTTCCCCTCCCCAAATCAGATAAGCTTATATACAAGACAAAGGGTACAGAAATCAAATACAGTGACAAAAAAAGAATAAATCAAAGAAAAAAGGAAAAAAGAAGCATAAACAGTATAAAAAAATCCTCATTTCCATTTCTTGGAGTTCATTTCAGTAAACATCATTTTATATGGTTATATGCACATAGTTATTGAGCCCTTGTGATACTCTCCTGAGAATATCCTCCTTTGGTCTCACCATGTGAAAGTTTAGAATGCTTTTCAATTAATCTTGTCCAAGAGGAATTATTTGTCTTTTAATATCCGTTGTGTTTACTTGTAGATGTATAGTTACATTCTAATTATAATGAATGAAGGAAACCATACAGCCTATGTTTCTTTGGGTCTGGCTTACTTTTCTTGGTTTAATTTTTTCCAAGTCTTATCATTTTCTTACAAATGGGGCAATGTCATTCTTTCTGTTGGAAGCCAAGAATTCCATTGTGCGTATTTTCTTGATCTGTTTGCCACTCAGGGGCATCTAGGTTGATTTAATATCTTAGCTATGGTAAACAATGCTGATGTGAACATGGTTGTGCTGGTGGCTTTAGTGAGGCCTGCTTTGTGATCATGTAGGTAAATGACCATTACTGGGAATGGGTAGCTCTATGTTGAGTCTTTTGAGAGATCTCCATACTTTCCAGAGTGGTTAAACAAGTTTACATTCTCATCAACGGTGTATTAGTGTTCCCTTTTGGCCACATCCTCACCAGCATTTTTTATTATAAGTTTTTTTAATAATGACCATTCTAAGTGGGTTGAGGTGGAATCTCAATGTTGTTTTTATGGCCAGAGATGCTGAACATCTCTTCAAGTGTCTATTGGCCATTCTTACTACTTTCTCTCTTAAGTCTTTAGCCTACTTATTAATGGGGTTGTTGTTTCTTTGAGGATTTATTTTTGGAGGTTTAACTTTTTATCTCTAAGTATATTTTAGATATGAGGCTCTTGTCTGATGCATAGCTAGTAAAGATCTTCTGCCATTCTGTGGACTAATTATCTTGATAGCTATGTCCTTTGCCATGCAGAAATTTTTCAGTTTGATGCATTCCCATTTGTCCAGTCTTTCTCTGATTTGTTGTGATTCTGGATCTTTACTGAGGAAGTTTAGACCTGTGCCAAGGAGCTTTAGTGTTTCCCCTATCCCTCATGATAATATTTTCAAGGCATCTGGTCTTACATTGAGGTCTTTGATCTATTTAGAATTGAGTCTGGTACAAGTTGATACATATATATACATATATATATATATATGTATATATACTGAAGTTAGATTCATATATATATATGGATACATATATATATAGATACATATATATGTATATATAAATATATACATATATATATATATATATATATATATATGGATCTAACTTCAGTTTTCTACACGTGTAGAGCCAATTCTGCTAGCACCATTTGTTGAGAGGTTGTCTTTCTTCCATCCTGTGTTTTTGGCTACCTTGTCAAATAATAGCCATATGTAGGTCTGTGGGATCATTTCTGGGTATTCTAATCTATTCTATTCTATTCCAGTGGTCCTCAGGTCTGTTCTTGTGCCAGTACCAAGCTATTTTTAACTACTACAGCTTTGTAATAAAGTTTGAGAATCAGTATTGATATTCTTCCAGATCTGTTCTTCCTACTAAGAATTGTTTTTAAAGAGAACTCACTCAAAAACTCCTAAGAATTGTTTTTAAAGAGAACTCACTCAAAAACTCCTCAAACTCGTCAATACAATTAAAAGGGGAAGATCACTACCAAACGCATTCTATGAAGTCAGCATAACCATCATCCCAAGGCTATATAAGGACTCATCAAAGAAAGAGAACTATAGACTCATCTCTTTAATGAACATTGATGCAAAACTTCTCAATAAAATTTTGGCCAACTGAATTCAACAACTAACCAAAAATCATACTCTATGATCAAATGGGATTCATTCCAGGAATGCAAAGCTGGTTCAACATACTTGTCAATTAATGTAATTCAATATATCAACAGGAGCAAGGACAAGTACCACATGATCATCTCATGTGGTTGCAGATTTCTCTACATCTGCAGAAAAAGCATTTGCCAGGATCCAACACTCCTTTATGATAAAAGCTCTGTATAAGCAAGGTATCAATCGAACATTCCTAATAATCTGCCAAAAAATAATAAGGGGACTATTGAAGAGGGAAACAAGAGAGAAAAAAATGAGAGAAAATTAATCTAATTGTGGAAGAAAGAAAGTATAGGGGCTGGGAAGGTGGCTCAGTGGTAGAGCGCTTGCCTTGCATGCATGAGGCCCTGAGTTCAATTTCTCAGCACCACATAAGCAAAAAGAAAAAAGCCAGAAGTGGTGCTGTGGCTCAAGTGGTAGAGCACTAGCCTTGAGCTGAAGATCTGAGGGACAGCGCCCAGGCCCAGAGTTCAGGCCCCACGACTGGACATAAAAAAAAATTTTTAAAAAGAAAGAAAGTATAAATGAAGGAAGGTCCTAAGACAAAGAGATAGTAGAAAACTGGTTATTAAAAATTTCATGTTGAGCTCACATACAGTGACTATAGGTGGAAAATAAAGGAGAAAACAAAAAGAAAATTAACAAAAATACATCAAACAAATGAGCAACAATAAAACAACTCCAGAAAATATAGAAACAGCCAATTTTTGTTGTTGTTGGAGATGTTTTGTTGAAGTGGCTAACTTTCCTCCTCAGAATAGTTGGTAATTTTTGGTTTGGTTGAGGTTTTGAAATTTGATCCACTTAGGCCGGTGGTAGCTGTTTAGTTTGGTGATTTAGTTTAAGCTTGTAAGGCAATGAGTAGGGATCCCAGTACAGAAATTTAGACTCAAAGTTCTGTATGCAGGTTCCCATGCTGCCTTACTTCTCTTCCACCCATCTCCATGCTGTACCTGTTGGCACCTGCCATTTTACACTTGCTGGTGTCTAGTAGTGTGTTTGTACGATGTTGGTATGTTTATAAGATGTTGGTAGGGTGTATAAGCGTCTTTTCTGTAGTATTGGTCACTTCTGCAAGAAATTTGCTGTGAAAATAACTGTTGAGTTTGAGTTATCTGTGAGTAGAGGTGCAGGGGAATATTTTGTTTCATTTCTACTTATTTGGCAGTACTAAGATTTGAACTCAAGAACTTCACATTGCTTAGGCAGACACCCTACTGCTTGAACCATACCTCCAACCATTTTTTGCATTGGTTAATTTTGTATGGGTCTGTTTTCTCTGGCTATCTTGGGTCACACTCTTATTTATGCTTCCCACATAGCTAGGATGATAAATGAATGCCACCATGCCCAACTTATACTGTAAAGAAGCGGTCTTGGGAACTTTTTGCCAAGGCCATCCTTGAACTACAATTCTCTCAATCCCTCAAATAACTTGGATTATGCATGTGAGTCACTGGTGCTCAGTTTGATTTTTGTTTCTCATCCAAACTCTGAGATTAATTAGAATATTTTAGCCTGTTTGGATTTATGGTAATGATAATTTTACATGTGTTTCTACCTCTCTGTTTCTGTTCTTGTTTTTATGATTGTGAGTTGACTCTTACAGCCTACCTTATGCTGACTTAGAATCATGCATTCTATTTCTATAACTTAGAAGTCACTCTTGAAATTTTTCTCAGGTACATTATTTTATTAAAGAATTAATTTGATCACTTCCTATCATAAATAGTACAAAGTTTTTACAACACTTCTTCTGACCACCCCACTCCTGATTTACATGCCAGTATTACCCCAGTATTTAAATCATCCTACCTTTTTTATTTTATTCTATTTTATTTTATTTCATTATTTTTTCTGTTCTTGTACTGGGGCTTGAACTCAGAGCTTCATGCTCTTACTTAGCTTTTGCTCAAAGCTGGCACACTACCACATGAGCCACATTTCAACTTATGGATTTTTTCCTACCTAATTGCAGATAAGAGTCTCAGTGATTTGTCTGTATGGACTGACTCCAAACTGTGATCCTCCATTTTAGACTCCTGAATAGTTAGATTAACTAGAAGTATAGGCCTGGGACACCAGCACCTTGTAATCCCATCCTTTTTAACTCTGTAAATTAAACCTTGTTCTGAAATTAACTATGTAGACAAAATACTTTTAAGGTATGGCATACCTTTTAAGGTATGGCAGGGATGGTTCACATGATAAAAAAAAGAAAAAACAAAAAATAAACAAGAACCCCTTGTAAGTCCCTGCATTCAAACACTAAGTCCATAGTCCATAGAACAACATAGAATATAAAAAGGAAAGATTTTAGTGATTTGCTGATGATACACCTACTCGTAGGCAATTCCTATAAGTCCTGAACATTCTTTACTTCCTCCTTATGGCTTTTTATTTTTTATTATTTATTTAGTTAGTTAGTTTCATCATGGGACTTGAACTCAGGGCCCGTGTACCATTCCAGCACCATTTTTGCTCAAGGCTAATGCTCTATCACTTTGAGCCATAGTGCCACTTCTAGTTATCTGGTGGTTAACTGGAGATAAGTGTCTTATGGACTTTCCTGCCCAGGCCGGTTTCAAACTGCAGTCAGATCTAGGATTATGGGCATGCGCCTGCAGCACTTGGCTCTCCTTATGTCTTATATTTATTTACATATTTATTTTCTATTTATTTATCTATTTTGCTATTAATGGACTTTGAATGCAGGCCTCACGCTTGCTAAGCAGACACTACCACTGAGCCATGTCCTGAATCTCTTTGTTTTTATTATTGTTCAGATAGGTTCTTGCTTTTTGTCTGGACCGGATTGAATGAACCACAGCCCTCCCAACCTCAGTCTCCCAAATCATTATGATTACAAACATGAGCCATGGTACTTGATTTCCTCCTCATTTTATTTTTATGTGTCTCATAGAGTAGATATAAACTCTAAATAAAATTATCTGTCTCTTCTGTTCATTGAATGCAATTAAACATAGCAATAAAGGTAGCTTCTTTGTGCTAATATCTTTCTCATTCTCTATTTCCAATATATGTTGGAAAGAAAAACAGAGGTACAATACAGTATTACTGTTCAGTTAGTTACTGTATGTCAAGGTGAGGTCCAGAGAAAGACATGATAAAACATCCATTTTTAGAAAGGAAACTATAAGTTTTCAATGTTTACATCATACATTTAAAGAATCATAATCTCTCAGTTACATAAAAATTCATAGATAATTGGATCACTTGGGAGACAGGTAAGTAGTATGAGGCTAACCCTAGCAAAATCCTTTCTAAAACAAAAATAATGCAGAGAACAGAGAGAGTTAATGAACTTTGAACAAGTGTTGCCTAGAATTATTTCTTTAACTAATGAGTTACTTAATCATGGGCAGGTCATAATAGCTCTCGATATTTATTTCCCTATTGAAAAGTGAAGTGTTTGTTCCTCCTCATTTTTTAAAGATATTTTGCTAGGTACACAATTCTTGGTTCAGTTGTTTTACTCTCAGCCCTTAAAATGTTGTGTTGATTTTTTCTCCATAGTATCTATTATTACATTAAATGAAAAGAGTGATTTCTATTAATGTGGCCCTTTCTCTCTGGCTGCTGATGAGGCTTCCCTTTGTCTTCAGTTCTTCACAGTGATTATAACTCATCTGTTTGTGGTCATACTGCTTAGTAAAGCCTTGTCTCCTTTTGGCTCTGGCTTTATCTCTTTCACCACTTCAGGAAATTCCCAACTGTTATCACTTTGATTATCACCACTCATTCATTCTATTTTCTATCTTCTCTTTATGACTCCTGCTAGATGTCTGCTAGAACTTCATGTTCTGAATTCCACATCTGTTAATTTTTCTTTCATATTTTCTGATAGTATTCTTGATAGTTTATTCAGATCTACCTTTTAATTCACTAATTATTCCTCCATTAGTATCTAATTGCAGTAATATTTTTATCTTAAGTATACAGTATGGATATTTCTCCTACACCAAACACTTGTCAAGATTTGTTTAAGTTTTCTTGAAGACTTATTATCTTATTTTCAGACATATTATATAATGCTTATTTTGTATTGTATATTTACCAATTTAATATCTGAAGGCCTTGGGAATGTAGACATCTGACATCTGTTAGTTGTTCTAGCTGATTCTTATTCATGAGGACTTGTTTCCTTTTTTGGGGGGGGGTCCATAATGGGGCCTGAACTTTGGGCCTGGGCACTGTCCCTCAGCTCTTCAGCTCAAGGCGAATGCTCTACCACTTGAGTCACAGCGCCACTTCCGGCTTTTTATTTTCTGCTTATGTGGTGCTGAGAAATCGAACCCAGGGCCTCATGCATGCAAGACAAGTGCTCTACCACTGAGCCACCTTCCCAGCCCCAAAGGACTTGTTTCCTTGAGTGTCTGAATTTTCTTTTTAATGGTGAACTATTTTTACGTGATCTTCATCTATGGAAGTAACAAAGCTATAGATTGGAAATGCTTCCTTCTTTTTTAATTGTTTTTTTTTTTTTTTTTTTTTTTTTTTACTGGAATACTACCAAGGAGAGACCATTGATTTCCTTTTGATGGTACTAGATTAGTGTGCAAATACCAAGTATTCCCAGTGTTGGCTTGCTATTAGGAAACATGAGCTATCACCAGAGCATTTGAACAAGAAATTAACTTACCCTACTTAAGTTTTTAAAAGTTGTTCTACCTTTACAGTAAACAAACAAACAAACAAACAAAAATAAAGCAGGCTACAGAATCACTGCTGACGCCTGGTGCCAGTGACTCACGCCTATAATCCTAGCTACTCAGGAGGCTGAGATCTGGAAAGTCCATGAGACTCTTATCTCCAATTAACCACCAGAAAACCTGAAGTGGCGCTGTGGCTCAAGTGGTAGAGCGCTAGCCTTGAGCCTGTAGGGACAGGGGCCCTGCTTCGAGTTCAAGCCCTATGACTGACGCGAAAAATAAAATAAAGAATCACTGCTGTAATTGGGCAAGAGAGTAGAGTGGAAAGGCAAGGAGTGACTATCATCCCTGAACGTGGAATGTAAGCTAGAAAGTAAGGGTCCTGAAGAGCTAGAAGAACATTGAAATGATAGTAGGCTCAATGATTGGAGATCTTAAAAGGGTTAAGAAAGTTTTGGAGATAAAAGTGAAGACAAGAATCAGTTGCACAGAAAGAAGCTAAAGAATACAAAGGGCACGAAAAGGAGCTTACCCAAGGGGGTTCAGTCTTGATAAGGGCAAGGTCTACATAGGAGCAAATGGTGGAGGGAGGTTAGAGGTCAGCCACATTGGAGACTCAGAAAGAGCAAGGAATGTTGAGACCAGTATGTGAAAGCAGTTTTAACATGTGATTGAGTGCTCCAAAAATTAAAGCAAGAAAAGAAAAACTTCTTTCTCCTCTTTGACATATGAACCATAAACGAAAGATGTTTATGTATAGGTGGAGAATGCTTTGCAGTAACCCTAACCCTAACCTCTACCCCCTAACCCTAACCCTACTCTTTCTTTTCTTTCCTTCCTTCCTTCCTTCTTTCTTTCTTTCTTTCTTTCTTTCTTTCTTTCTTTCTTTCTTTCTTTCTTTCTTTCTTTCTTTTTCTTTCTTCTTTCTTTCTCTCTTTTCTCTTTCTTTTTCTCTTCCTTCTTTCTTTCTTTCTTTTGATTTTTTTATTGTAAAAATACCATACAGAGGGGTTACAATTACATGAGCCAGGTAATGAGTACATTTCTTATCAAGCATTGTTGCCTCCTCCTTTGTTTCCCCTTCCCATCCCTTCCCCTTCCCACCTCCACCCCGTCCCACCCCCCCCCCCTTGCCAAAGTTGTAAAATTAGTTTTTCAACATAACGTCTTCTACATCCCATTGTTGCAATGGGTCCACCTGTATCCCTATTTAAACAATTTTTTCCCTTCCCCTCCACAAATTATACCAACACCAAATACAGTGAAAACGGGTTATACCATGGGGGAGGGACATACAAAGCAACAAAGAAATATCTTATAAAATTATATTAAGTGAAGTAAGCCAGGCCCAAAGAAACATAGGTCCCATGGTATCCCTTATTTGTAATAACTAGTATATGTCTGAGACAAGCACAAACGGTCCGTTAAGTTGATGTTAGGCGAAATGAACCCCAAGATAAGGACTCTAATGTTTTTCCTTCCTTCCTTCCTTCCTTCCTTCCTTCCTTCCTTCCTTCCTTCCTTCCTTCCTTCCTTCCTTCCTTCCTTCCCTCCTTCCTTCCTTCCTTCCTTCCCTCCTTCCTTCCTTCTTTCTTCTTGAGACAGTGTGGAACAAATCTTTACTGCATCACTCCCCAGAATCTTAGGCTTTTTGGTGACACCTTATTTAATCTTTGTAATGATATTGCAAGGGGAATTCAAATCGTTATGTTTTCAATCAAAACAGCCTTTGGAATCAGGCTTGGTGATTCACACCTGTAATTTCAACCCTAGAAAGCAAGAATAGATGTTCGAGGTCAACCCAGTGTATAGATAAAGACCCTGTCTTAGAAACAATCCAATAAAAGCAAGAAACCAACCAACAAAAGACTTTAGGAGGGGAACAATTGGCATAGCTTCTCCAATTCTATTTACCAGAAAATTATTTCGGTTTTCCAGGAGATAGTAATTATTTGCTTTTACAAAGATGGTTCTATTTTACTAAGTATGATCTTATTCCTAAATGAGTTGCCCATTGTCAGAAAGGGTTTTTTGTTCTCTAAATCCAGCTTTCGTGTTACCTAGGCAAAGTTATTTTCCCTGATACTTATGTATAGTAAGTTCGTATTATCATTCTTTCCATTCTTGATTAATTTCTTTATTTCACCTCCTCCCATATCCCATTTGTAAACTTAGCATTTACCATTTGCAGTCTTCTGCCATCAATGTACACAGACACAGAGACTTTTCCTCAATCTCTTCTTGATCAAATTTTCCTTTTCCTTATGGTGTTGGGTAATGCAAATAAGGTAGCCCAGTCTTTTAAAGATAGGCATCTCTGTTTCCTGTCTGAGCCTCTAGGAGTCTAGTTCTGTTTCTAATTCTGTCTGAGGCATTTTCTGCCAACATGTGAAAATTATCTGTGTCAGGCCTAAGCAAATGATCACCTATTGGATGCAATTTATGTTCTTTTAAAATAACACTTTGCAATTACTCCACAATTTCTACTGAGCAACTTACTTTCTTCTTTACCTGGTGGGCCTCATTTTCTAAATCTCTAATGAAGGTAAATGAAGAGATAAGTGATGTCTTACTATTAAATTTGAAACTCAAAAGCTACGTCTCCCACTCCTAGTCAGATTGTAGGTTATAAAGCTGGAATTGTGCTCTAGGCTGAGCTTTATAGCATTTTGCATTAATGTTAGATGCTTTGGTACACATTTCCTCATCACATCCTTATGTAAATTCTTTAAAGATGTTTTATTTTCCATAAGTGAAAATAAGAATACGAATTTTTTATCTACATTAATTCACACAGTTAATAAATGGCAGAACCAGGATTTGAACTCAGGTTTCTAAGCTCTAATTTTAGTTTTTAGTCCACCATCTCATGTCTACATTTTCTGTCTACATGACTAAATGCTCTGCTATTTATTTTTAGTTTAGCCCTTTTCAGTAGTTGATTTAATTTGTCTTTATATGAAGGGACACCTATTGTTTTAGTGTATGATGCCAAAATATTTAGTCATATCATATACTAAGATAATGAACTTAGGTTAGGTTGTTTAATTTTTTAATTTTTATGTTCCATTATTTTAGCTAAGTATTCTTTCTTTATTTCTAAGTAGTTGTACAATGGAGCTGCCATTCAACAAAATACTACACGAATACAGGAAATCCTGATCATTGTTACCTCTTTCATCATCTTCCTCCATCCTTCCCAATACCCTTCCCTCAATTTCCTTTGTTTTGTAGACTATGCATTGAATTTTTTGACTGCATCCCCTGCTTCCCTCCTCTCTTCATCCTAGCAAAGTATTCTTATAAAACACTTTGCTTACTTGATGAGATGAAATTTTGGTCTTTAGCTATTTTCTTACTTGAAAATATAAAAACATCTGTAGTCTCATTATTTTGAGAGGCTTCATTTGAATGGGCCCTTTATTGTTAAGAAAAGTGTCAGAGCTGGGAGTTGGTAACTCATCTGCAATCCTAGCTACTCAGGAGGCTGAGATATGGAGAATTGTAATTTAAAGCCAGCTGAAGCAGAGAAGTTTACTGGACTCCATCTCAAAAATCGTTATCACTGGGGATAGCTTAGATGGTAGAGCACAAGTTGGCCAAGTGTAAGATATTGAGTTCAAACACCGGTACTAAAAAATAAATAAAGTTTTTTAAAAACACAGTAAGGAGGGGGGGCGGTAAAGAAGAGTTATTACTCATAGTGGCATTAAAAAGATGGCAAGACAGTACCTTCAGAGATCTTTTACCACAGAGAATTCTGGAACAATTATTATAAGAACAAGACTCTTCTCTAAGTTTGAAGACAACTGGTAGAACTGGTAGCTCTCCGGTGGGCTCTAGTTTACTTCACTTTTCATATTGAAGGTTCACTGACAGAAGAGGTCCCAAAGGTTCCCAGAGAAAAACCTGAGTAACTTGGAAAGTGATTTGAACTCAATGCATACACGTAAGGATTGGACTGGAAAACAGATTCAGAATGCTCTGTGCTGAGCTGACACGTAGACTCACCCAAGACATGGGATTGTGCTGTGGTTTAATGGGGAAAAAAATGGTCAAGTAAGTTCTACGCTTTGATTCACCAGGTGAATAGTGAAAGGGCTCTGCCTCCTTGCAAGAGTAGGAGGTGTCTTCGACAGCATCACCTTGTGGGTGAAGGTGGAATAATTCTGACATCTTTTGGACATGAATAATTCTGTCATCTTTGAGATGTGAATAATTCTGTCATTCTGAATTCCTGAGCAACTCAAACCTGGGGTGGATCTCAAGAAAGAAATACAGAGCTTTTGAAAATAAATAGTAAAGGGAATTGAAGAAATTGAAATTTTTAAATCAGTACTTTATGGAACTGAAATGAAGTGAAACAGACTGTTTCCTGTACTCAATAATTGTCCCTCTTACTAGATTTTTAAAACTGCTTCTTAATGAGTTTTTTGTCCCCCCCTTGTTCCTCTCTTTCCTAGAAGAGCTTATTATTGCCTACAAAACAAACTTCATTCAGTCATATGGCATCTACAATCTCATACCTAAGTCCTGAGGGCTGCAGAAAGAAATATTTACGCTTTTCCCCTTTATTTCCTTTTCAGTTTTTCCACTACTTCTACTTTAATTGAGATATACATCACATAAAGTACACAAGTCTAAAGTGTCCAGGGCATCCATCCAAAGAACAAGTTATACAACCTTGTTTATCAGTCACCCAGAAAGCATCTCTCTTCTTCAAGACTATTCCTCCAGAACACAGCACTAGCCTGACTATTATCACAACAGGTTGTCTTTGCCTTTTCTGAACTGAAAATAATGCAAGTGTACAATGCTTCTTCTTGTGTCAGGTTCCTTCTACAACATAACAAGATACCATTATAAAATAATCATCTGTTTTTGCAACTCAGGATTCTACCTTGTGAATATAGCACAATTTATCCATTCTTCTACAGATGGATGCATGCTTTCTTATTGTTTGTGCTTTTATGAATAAAATTACTACAAATATTATCCTCATTTCTATTCCCAGAAGAACGTATGAATTACAGGGACTATGAATGGTTAGCTTCACCAAAGCTACTAACTTGTTTTCTAAAGTCATTAAAACAATATTTGCTCTCACCAGCAAGAAATACATGAGCATTCTATTTGTTCCCTGTCTATGCCAACACTTGGTATTGTAAGACCTTTCAGATATCACTGTTTCAGGCATGCATTTCATTATAATTTCAATTTTCATTTCCCAGCTGACTGACATATTCACTGCCTTTTCATATGCAATATTTATTGTCCATTTTAAATATCACTTTGTGAAGTACTTGTTCAGTTCTTCTCCTTCTTTTACCAGAAAATTGTCTTTGTTAATATGCTCTATACATTTTATATTTTGTGTTTTATTAGTAGTAGTACTGGAGTTTGAACCCAGGGCCCTTGTGTTTACAAGGTACGCAATCTATCACTCTTAATGGCGTTAAGAAGCATTTTCCTCTCACCATGCTTAGTTTGTTTTATGACAGAGTCTTGATAAACTGTTTTGCATAAGGTGACCTCAAACTGTGATTGTCTATTTCTACCTCCTGTATAGCTGGGATTACAGGCAACCACCACATCACCTGGTTCTGGATACAGATTCTTTGTCAAATATTTTACATATATTTATACACACACATACAAATAGAATATATAACACATATTCTCTCAGTCTGTATCTTGCCTTTCTAGTCTCTTCATGGCATTTTTTTAATCAAGAGAGTTGGCCGATGTTAATGTAATTCAATCACGATTTCTTTTATTTTTAGTGCTTTTATTGTGTCTTGTTTAAAAAGCCTTTTCCACCTTCAAGATCAGGAACATATGACTATATTTTCTTATGTTTCTTTCTAGAATTTTTATTCTTTTACTTTGCTCTGTCAGATTTACAATCCCCCTTGAATTGCTTTCTTAAAGGTGAGACCTCACTTCCTACTTTTGACTTTTAGTTCATCAAGGTTGGTCGATAAACTCGTTGCCACACTTGAAAGATGATATTGGATAATTCTCTGTGCATGCCTGGAGTTCTGGGGCTTCCTCAACTCACATCCCTCTGTGATTGGTCCTGAGCCTGCATTGCACTTAGTATATATAGACTGCTATGTAGTGGTAATTATTTTTATACATGGAACCTTGATTTTAGCTAGACTCACACTTAAAGACAAGAATTGGCAGGAAAGATTCGCCAACACTGCGCTTTATGGCTATGCTTTTTTTCACATACCATGTGTGGTGGGGGCCTCTGGAGCATTGTGTTTGCTATCCAATTACTCCTGCTGTTGCTATTCTTATAATTCTGTTAGGTTATATGGGGACAATTTTTAACTTTAATGAAATAGTATGAGATAGGCACTGGTAGCTCACACTGGTAGTGTCACACTTGTAAACCTAGCTACTCAGGAGGAAGGCAAAGATCTGAGGATGCAGACAGAAATAAGCCCAGAGAGGAAAGCATGTGAGAGTCTTATCTCAAATTAACAAGCAAAAAGGGAGAAAGTTGAGTTGTGGCTCAAATGGTAGAGCAGCAGCCTTGAGTGGAAAAAGCCATGTGAGAGCACAAGGCCCTGAGTTCAAGCCTTAGGACAGGCACACACACACACACACACACACACACACACACACACACACACACAGTAGTACAAAGTTCGCCTTCTAAGGGCTGTTTTCTAGATTCCTCACCTCCTCCTTTCTGCATTGTCTTATTTGTTAACATTCCTCCATGTTCATTAATGGCTTGCTCATTTTGTTCAATTAAGACTGTGGAAAGTACTGGAAACTATTTGAAATGGCTCCTTTTCCAAAGAAGCAAAAAGAATCAAAAGAAGAGGGAAGTATGAAATAGATTCAAAGCCTTCTTCACACTCCTTTCCCACTCTGTAGGGAAAGGGAAAAAGGAGACAGAGGCTCTGACACAGGATCTACATCCGTCATCTGTCTCCTTTCACAACTATGCTAAGTCTGTCATTTACATGGTCGATTTCCAAACACGTCGGTGTACCTGTTCAAAATTATTTCTTCCTGCTTTGTGACTTCAACAGAAGTGTCAGGAATTTTTTTTTCCTATTTCCTTTATTTTCAGAGTTTTAAAACAGAGTATTTCCTCCCCTGCCTGCCTCCTATCAGTGACCTGGCTCCATTCGTTTCCTACGTGAGTTATAAAGGCTCCTTCAACATAGCTACTTTAGTCAGCTTATTCATTCGGCTTTTTTTTTTTGTCATAATTATCATTTCCTCTTAAAGAAAAAATAGATTTTATGAGAAATTTCTCTAGGGCTCCCTCCCAATTTCCTCACCGTCATTCCCCCACCAGTACTGATCACACCGTGGATATTCTTCTTCTTGGAGTTCTTTTCTCAGAGCAATTGTAATCTGCTTTAATTATGGTGGATACCACAGCAGCCTAGCCTTCTCCTGGGCTTTGCTATTCCCTCCTTCAATACTAGACTCACTGCCTTTTCATTTCTTTTCTTTTTCTTTTCTTTTTTTAATTCTCCCAAATTAGCTCTTTTGAATTCTAATGCTGCTCGCTTGCTGGTTATGAACTGGATCCCACCAGGTTTCAGGAGCGTGGCGTTCTGCATCCCTGTGGACCTGGGAAGACCTCCTTCCTCTGCGGGCTCCTAGACAGCCTTGGCACAGCTTCCTTCGCGGTGGCAGTTCCTTCCCCAAGAAAACGTAGAGCTTGAACTCTGGGCTTGGGCGCTGCCCCTGCGCTCTTCAGCTCAAGGCGAGCGCTCTACCGCTTGAGCCACAGCACCACTTCCCGTTTTCAAGTGGTTTATTGGAGATAAGAGTCTCAAGGAACTTTCCTGCCTGGGCTGGCTTTGAACCGCGATTCTCAGATCTCAGCCTCCTGAGTAGCTAGGATTACAGGCATGAGCCACAGGTGCCCTGCTTAACATTGTGTATTCTTAAAAAGCCCTCCAGTGAATGATTATTTTTTAAGCTAGGTGACATTAAATAGTGTTATTTATTGTATGCATTTATTTTGCCAGCCCTGGGGCTTGAACTCAGGGCCTGGGCACGGCCTCTGGGCTTCTTTTGCTCAAGGCTAGCACTCTACCACTTGAGCCACAGTGCCACTTCCTCCTTTTCTGTGTATGTAGTACTGAGGAATCAAACCCAGGGCTTCATGCATGCTAGGGAAGCACTGTACCACTAAGCCACATGCATTTTTTTTTTTTTACCCAATTCTGCAGTGTAATTCAGATCCCCAGTTAGTTAACCTTCAATCTTGGGCCAGTTCTGTCATTTTTGTTACCTTTCTCCTGCCCACCAACATGGCGCATGCGCACACACACACGCACACACTCCTCAGGGAACAAAGGTATTTCTTTCTTTTC
Source organism: Dipodomys merriami (assembly GCF_024711535.1). Taxonomy (NCBI): domain Eukaryota; kingdom Metazoa; phylum Chordata; class Mammalia; order Rodentia; family Heteromyidae; genus Dipodomys; species Dipodomys merriami. Next base: position 36,903,197 of record NW_027206290.1, read on the forward strand.
ACAAAAACTTTGTCTCCAATCACCTCAATACAACAAAGTAAAGAAATAGTTGTAGTCCTGAGCCTTGAAGGTGAAGGTGGCAAAGAGTCTCCTTTCACCTCTAAGGTAAGAGCCTAGGCTATCTGGCCTTGAGGGAGGAAGATGCCCAGACAGTCCTAGGACCTCCAGACCTGGTTCCCAGTCTCCATTCTTATCCTGCCACCTGCTCATTTACTGTTATATCTTTTAGAATGCATTCACTTGCTAGTGAAGAAAACACAGCTTCCACTGAATGAAATGCTAGGAAGGAATGTATAGATTGCTACTAAGAAAAATCCAGAAACACAGCAAATATCCAGTGAGACTTGATCCAGCCACTTGATGTGGTCACCAAATACCTTTCTTGTCTTGACATGATGCTACTTCCTCATGATATTCACAGCTTCATGAAACCAGGTGCTTCTCCCAGCTTTACCTCAGAATTTCTGGAAAGTTCTGACCAGCTTGGTCACGTGATTACTCCAAAATCAATGACATTGGAAACGGGAAAAGAGAGATACACATCGAGTTGTCTATTACCTAGGGAGCATGTGTTTCACAAGATAGAAAGACAAGCAGAGAAAGTATTCTGGGAACAGCACAAACAGATGAATGCTATAGAAGTCCTGTCCAAAATCCTGCTGGGTTTACTGATCCACCCCAAAAGCCCTGAGCAGCCCTGTAACAATACCAGCCCTTCACCTTACACACACACACACACACACACACACACACACACACACACACACACACATTCACAGAGCAAAAATGCCTCTGAACCTCTAACAAGAAAGAACATGTGTAGACTGGTGACTTAATCCTTTACTTCCTTATTCTCCAATACTTAAGATTGTTTCAGCGACAAATCTAGGTGATATTAAAAATTATTTAAATCGTGAGTTTGTTAACTAAGAAGTAAAAAAAAATAACTTCAGTGACCCAAAGAGAACATTGTGTTACATATTTTGATTGAAGTAAGGAACATTAGTGAGGTGCTGTAGTACATGTCCATAAACCCAGAACTCAGCAGGCAAGAGGATCATAGATTCAAGGCCAGTCAGAGCCACGTAGCAAGATCTTGTCTCAGCACAAGCAACAACAACAACAAATAGTGTCTGCTCATGATAATGGAGGCAAACATTTTTTTCTCTGCTATGATAGACTACCATTTTTGAAATATAGTATTCAAGAGTAAAGAATCAGGACCTGCCCTGTGTGCCTTGGATTACTGTCTCTTTGTGTCTGAGTTTCAGGAGATAAACACTTCAGGATCCTTGTCAAACATGAATGAGAGTCAGAGAGATTCCAGTGAGAACAGTGAGAAGAGAGCTTACTTGTGATGCTCTGCCATCAGAATGATTATTTCAGAGAATATAATGTGTAGCCTCAGGGACGTTATACATCAGCAACTTTTCCTTCCTTCCTTCCTTTGGTCCTTCTCTCTCCTATCTCCTTTCTTCCTTCCCTTTCTCCTTACCTACCTCCTCTCCTTCTTGTCCTTTTTATTTATTTAATGGGCAAAAACTTAAACTTTCCTTTCTTTTTACATCATTCTCTTACTTTGGATGTTTTGAATCTAGTCAAAGCATGAATTCTGAGACCTCTACTAAGCTAAACTGAGGATTTGTAGACATTTTCTAGAGTCTTCTGAGGCTCAGAGAAGTGAATGTCTGGCCATGGTCACTCAAAAGTAGAAATGCTTCTCTCTAAACCCTTGACTCTAGATTGAAGTAACTGATAGTTTTGAGAAATTACCTATTTAAAATAAATATCACTTGTTGATAGCAACTTAAACAAGTTGAATTTTTTCTAGTATGTTTATATGTGTATACATATATGTTTTTTCCCCTTGGGCGCTACATGTTGCTTTGAAACTAATAGTAGCCAAAACCCTGCTACTCTCCAGTTCTGAATGTCAGGAGAAATATGATACTTAGGAATATGTTTTATTGTTGTCTTGGTATTAAAACTAAAATGGATTTGTCCTGGTTGTCAACAATATCTGAGTCAACTACATATTATAATTTATTATTTAGAGTGCATTATTTGGAGTCTTTAGGAAGCACAAGACCAGTTATGATCTAGCTGTTGCTAATAATCACTGGCAAAGCCTTTATTATGTAGTCTAGTTTCCAAGTAATCAGGTGTGGTGGCATTTTTTTTTAAGGAACATTAGGTAGAGTTTTATAACAGAGGTTAGGGTAATGTAAAGCTTTATAGCTCTAAAAAAAAATCAAATACTTGTGAAAAAAGAACCTGGTAGAATTCCTAAATCTTGACTGGAACGAAGTGGCAAGTCATGTGATCTTGCTACCAGTTAACCTTGACACCAAGGCCAGAGGTCAGAGCTGTCCTTGTAGCTTAGCCTACGAGGTGTAATATTAGGGGAAAAGGTGACAATTTGGAGGACAATTGACAAGCCAGATATAATCATCTGAAATGTTGATTCTGTGTCATCCTAAGAATTTATGGCAGCCGGAAGGAAAGCAAATATGTTGTGCTAATTCAAGCAGTTACAGCTTCCTTCCCTGTTATTCTGTACAGGAAACTCCTACAGAAGTTGTAAATCTCGCCTTTCTGTGGAACTAATGAGATGGTGTCACTATGTAGAGGAATGACCTGGGGCTCTACGAGCAGAAGGCAGCCATAAAAGGGGCCTCTGAAAGTTTCACCTGGAAGCACAAGTAACCAGGAAGTCAGCATCAGCTCCCTGTCAGTGAGGTCATCCTTCAACCGAGAGATGATAGATAGGAATCATGGCGAGTTTTCATCCATGTTGTCTAATGGTTATAACTTGAGCCAGGAACAATGTTGTTGTTCTTTTTGTAATTGTTTTCTTATTCATTTACTCCATACACAATTATTGATCATATCAGTATTAGATTAGTCTCTAAGGAGGCTAACAGGAAAAATACATATTCCCAAAGAATTCATCTGCTTATAAAACCAAATGTAAGGCACTGATATGAAAGTTGAGACAGAACTGATAGTCACCATATAAATGAGACAGAAATGAAGGCCACCATTGGAAATATGGTTTAAGGAGGCTCAGAATTTAAACTGTGACCCACTCTGAATGATTCTGTGGACCCTCTAACTGATAGAACTAAGGCCATGATTGCATGTGCATACTACCTAACTAACCACAGAGAAACAAGAGAGAGAAAAAAAAATTCTTCAAACCAGATCCTCTGGTCTAGGCTTTTCTTTTCAAGATTGCCTTGCCTGTGGTTCAACTATATAGTTAAAACCTCTTGACTAGAAGTGAGCTACTTATTTTACATTGAAATTGAACCCCAGGGCTTCCTTGCACATATTCTTAATTAATTAATTTCTTCTTTCATTAAGCAATAGATCATAGAGAATGACTTCAGGATAAGTATAGAATGAGACTCGTGGATCAATTATAAATTATCAACTTGGGATGCTCCATCCTTCTGTCTCAATGTTCTTTAGCTACATCAGTTCCTCTCCCCTGCCAACATACATAAAGTCCCTAATATCGATACCCCCTTACACTCACAGTCATCTCTATTGAAAGCTTGACTTTTGAGAACAATCTCTCCAGTATTTTCACATAGATAAGTCAGGTGAAACATAAAGCTAAGAATAACGTTAAAGTATAAAAGTTAAGGTGGGTAGGAATTGAGAAGGTTGTCAAAGCATCTTATGTGTCATTAGCTTGATGGAGATAACAGGTTTCCTGGGACATGGGAGGATCTAAGCAAATATTGAATGGATAAAGATGGCGAACGCAAACGGGCCAAGGTTAAATGAAGTATTGCCTAGTTCTAATTGTTTGCTTTACTGAAACTCTAAAAGCTATACTGAAGCAGCACTTTCCATACACCATCTCATTTAACATTGTCTGTTTTGTACAAACAAAGGAACCAAGGTTGAAAAATAGCAATTTTCCAAGAATCTTTCCAAAGACATTGCAAGCTAGTAGAGTCCAGAACCAGAATTCAAAATCAGGTCTGCAATGATACTTCTTTTTCTATCTGACATTACTTCGTGAACAGTGAAAGAGGCAGGAGGTAATGGATATTGTTGACTGAGGAGAAATCTGGGTGAAAGATGGCATCATATCAGATAATTGTGGCAAATAATCAATTTTCCTCTATGCAGCTTAGGAATAAAATGCTTTCACTCCCAGTGGTAAGCTCCTTAGGGGTAACACTGTGCCTTCTATGTCCCCATCTATTTGTAGGAAGAATACAGCAAAGAGCAGACACAGGTTGTGCATTAGTGTATGCTACAGTTTTTACACTGACTCTCTCAGTTCTCTTTTCTTCTTTTTCTTCTTTTGTGTCAGTACCGGGGCTTGAACTAAAAACTGACCACAATCCCTTAACTTCTTCTACACAAGGCTAGTGCTGTACACTTGAGCCACAGCTCCACTTCTGGTTTTTTAGGAGTTAATTGGAGATCAGTATCTCATAGACTTTTCTGCCCCAGCTGGCTTCCAATCTTGATCCTCAGATCTCAGTCTCCTAAGTTTCTAGGATCCCAGAAATGAGCTACCAGGGCTTAGCAAAACTCAATTTCTTAAGGATTTAAGAAATATCTTCGGTTCTTAAGTGTCTAAGACATATCTTTATTTCTTAGGTTTCTTAAGAAATTCAAGTTCTCCTACATATTTAATATGGCAACACTGGGACTAGTGAACAAATGCTGTAGTGAGCTAATTGTAAACTTTTGTGGGTTAGTCATCCTTCTACTCTTACCTTTGAATGTATTATAGTATTGTAAACTGTAGACCCAGTTCCTCCTATATCAGTGGTTGGTTAATGGGAAAAGTTCCTTAGATGATATTCAAAATATTCATCCATCAGTCCACTCAGATCTCATTAGAATGGATCCTATATTAATACCCCTAGCAGATCACAGATATGAATACCCTGAATATCAGAGTATTAATATACTGAATATCAGCCCTTTCTGAGCAGAGATCCAAGCCAATGTTCTCATTTCTACAGAATGAAGATTAATCATGATGTAATAAGACACATGCATGCACACACACATGCTCACTAGCCTGAAAAAAAAACACACCTGAATTTTGTCCTTCAAATGAAGTAATCTCCTCAGGAAGATAATACATTTATTTTATGTACTGTCATTGTTCAAAATACTCTAGAACTCCTCTTGGAATTGCCTTCAGGGTCAGTTTATGAAGCAAAAAAGGATAATTTGTCTCTCCTTTTTTATAGCCACATCTCATTTTTGACAAATTTATAATGACTACCTCCATTATCCTTAATCAGAAATAACTCCACATAACTTCTGGCTGTTTCCAAATTAGCAACCCTGATTTCAAAGAAAAAAAGATTTGCCCTAGTTAAATATATGCAAACAAGTATGATACAAGATGTAGAATTAAGTCACAGAGTAAAATCATATTTTTCCTATGTAATTGTGTTGTTTTTTAAAAATACAGATGTAGCAAATGTCCCATAAGAAAAAAATTGCATTGTTTATTACTCAACCTTTGAGTTGTTTTGCGGAAGCCAATATCTGTCTTTAAATTTCAGTACAATAGTACTCAGAAGTGTGTGATGTGGTCATGAGGACTCTGTTCTCATGAATACAGCTCTTGTAAAAGATCCCAGGAAACTAATTTGAGTCTTTCCCCCTTCTTTCTTTCTTTCTTCCATTCTTCCATTCTTTCTTTTTCTTTATTGGTTGGCCTTGGGGCTTGAAATCTGGGCCGGGCCCTGTCCCTCAGCTCTTCGGCTCAAGGCAAGCACTCTACCACTTGAGCCATGGCACCATTTCCAGTTTTCTAGTGGTTAATTGGAGGAAATGAGTCTCACAGACTTTCCTGTCTGGATGGCTTTGAACTGTGATCCTCAGATCTCAGCCTCCTGATTGGCTAGTTTTACAGGCATGAGCCACCAGCACCTGGCTGTCCTTTCCAGCTTCTAGCCATATTAGAGCATAGCACTCCTCTCCTCAGAAGTAGAATACAAAGGTATAATGTTGGAAACAGAGAGCAGCCTTCACTACATACTAAATTTACTATGGCAGGGAGGACAGTAGGATAAGATGTGTTAGAGAAGTTCATAGTGGTCAGGAAAGCAAATGGAATGCTGGGAGGAACAAAGAGGACACACTTCAATTGCCTACTTCTTCCAACTTAGCCCATCTCCCACTTTTTACCACCTCCCAATATTGCCATCTTATATGACTCCAACTGATGAGGTCGCAGCCCTCAAGTTCCAATCTCTTCCCCAAACCTCATCACCTGGTAACTAAACCCCCAATACAGGAATCCCAGGGTGACATTTGAGATTCATAGCATAATAAAGGTGGATGTCTAAGTCCAGATTACCAGTTGGCAGACTAGTCAGTCCATATGGTCATGTTCAAAAGATGAGTTAGACCAATCAAAATTTCAATTTTGAAATAAGTAAAAAATGAAAACAATTTCCCAGCCAGGAGCCAATGGCTCATGCCTGCAATGCTAGTTACTTATGAGATCTAAGGATCAAGTTTCGAAGCCAACTGGGGCAAGAAAGTTAGTGGGCCTCTGACCTAATTAATGACCCTGATGCCAGAATTGGAGCTGTGGCTCAAGTAATAGAGTAAAAAGCCTTGAGTGAAAAAGCTAAGAGGTAGCACCCAGGCACTGAGTTCAAGCTCCAGACTGGCACACACACACACACACACACACACACACACACACACACACACACACACACACACACAAATAATAAATTTTCTTACCTATGGGACTAAAACTGAAAAGTCATCATGTGACAAGTGGAGGTAGAGAGCCAGCACAGGGAGGCCATGGTTGCTGAGTATGAACTGAAGTTACCAAACAATTACAATTAGGGAAACAGATCAGTGGAGACAGGAATGGAACAGGATGACCAAGAAAAGGTAGAATGGCCTGGGGAAAACACAATGAACACCGTCATGTGACTTACCCTTTATTAATTCACTTACCAGACCTAATTTTTATTTGAGCCACATGTAATTCTACAGGTGTTGCCATGCTGCACCAACATGAAGCTACCCTGCCTCCTGCTTAGTAGGCAAATCCCATACCACGGAGCTATATCACTGGCTTCCTATAGATATTTTAAATTAACAATGCCAACAAACTTCATGCTGCTTTTACTTCAGCTTTAAAAACATTCCTATTCATCAATATATTGTGGACATCCCACACATCATTCCCCTTCCTTCCCATGAATGCATTGTATCACATGCCTAAGGCACAGTCTAGTAATAAACATCTGGGCTGCCTTTATTTTAATAAGATAATGCAAAGTGAACATTTCTGTACACGTTTTTTTCTCTATTCTTGTGCAAATACTTTGCAGAATAAATTTTAGAGGTGAAATTGTTGGTTCAAAGCTTATGCATATTTTAAATGTTGTTGGTTTCTACCTAATTGGCCTCCAGAAAGTTTTGTCAATTTGTATTCTACACCAAGAAGATATGAAAATCTCTCATTTATCATTCTTTGACTATCACCAATCTGATCAGTGTATTATTTTTTTTCTTCACCATTAGATCCCCCTCTTAAGCATCAGTTTCAATTGCAATATCTTAAAAGTATATGAAGAGTTCTAAAAATAAATATTATACTAACCAAATAATTCTGTACAGTAAAGCAGGAAAGCTATGATGGTTTTTATAAGAAACTTTGCCAAAATGTCAAGAACATTAATAAAAAGTCATTTCTACACATTTAAGGATATTATGACAAAAATTTAGATAGATAATATTAAAATAAAAGCTATCATTATAACAGACACTTGTCACTTCATCTATAGATTGGTGACACCTAGACCTTCCTATCAGTCTAAAGCCAAGGGAGCATAGTACTAGAAGTACTAGCCAGGCAACTAGGCAAGATAAAGAAAGAAAAAGTCATCCATATCAGAAAGGAAGAGATTGATTTGTCTGTTTGAAGACAGCAAAATATTCTATATAGGAAATGCTAAAGATCTCACTAAAAGAAAGAAAACAAACAAAAATCTGTGTGAACTAATAAATGAATTGAGTAAGTCACAGGATTCTGAACCAACCTTCACTAACAAATGATCTGAGAACTAAATCAAGACATAACTTCATCCTAGGAAGTAAATGATCTGTACAATATCACTGGTGAAAGAAATTAAAGGGTGAGAATATAGAGCACATACATGTTTAGCATGTATAAGGCCTAGAGTTGGATCTACAGCATGTGGGTACACAATGCATACACACAGGCAAATGTGAAAGCACACATATTCGGAAAAATATCCTATGTTCATGGCCCATCTTGTTAAAGCATCCACACTACCCAATTACACTAAGGATTCATTGTACTCTTTTCAAAATCTCAATGTCATTTTCCATACAAACATCAAAAATCATAAAATGTGTTCAGCAACAAAACAAAAACAAAAACAAGTAGCCAAAGTCATCTTAAGCAAAAAGAAATCTGGAGGCATCAAACTCTTGATTTCAAAATGTACTACCAAGCTGTAGTTGTCAAAAGAGCATGGTTCTGACATTAGAAACAGACCCTTAAGTTGCTGGAACAGAGTAGAGCACTCAGAAGCAAATGCACACTCTTTAACCATCAATTGACTTTCATCAAGACTGTCAAGAATACACAATAGAAAAAGATACTCTTTCCAATATAGTGATGTAAAAAATTCTTCGACATGCAAAAGAATGTTAGACCCTTGCTTTACACCACATACAAAAACAGGCTTGTGATGAATTAAAGGCCTAAATATAAGGCCTGAATTTGTAAAACCACTACAGTAAAACAAGAGCCTAGTGCTGGTGGCTCACGCCTTTAATCCTAGCTTCTCAGGCGGCTGAGATCTGAGGATTGTGGTTCAAAGCCAACCCGGGCAGGAAGGAACATCTGTGAGACTCTTATCTCCAATTAACCCCCAGAAAACCAGAAGTGGCGCTGTGGCTTAAATGGTAGAGCACTAGCTTTCGGCTGAAGAGCGCAGGGAACAGTGCCCAGGCCCAGACTTCAAGATCCACAACTGACAAAAAAAAACAAAAAACAAAAAACCTCTGTACTTTTATCTAGGTCATATTTTTACTATGATCTCAAAAGCACAAGTAATGAAAACAAAAATAGACAAATGGCAACAAATCGAACTAAAAACCTTCAGAACAATTAAGCTATCAACAGAGAAAAGAGATAGAGATTGGAGAAAAGGGTGTATACCATTTGTATGATAAAGAAATTATATACAAAATATCTAAGGGATTCAGCTCAATAGCAAGGACAAACACAATTAAAAACTGGGGATCTAGGAGAAGTGTTAGTATCTATAATCTCATCCACGAAGGGTGCTTAGTTTGGGAGGATTATGGTTTAAGATTAGACTGGACAATAACTTCCCAAGACCTATCTCAACCAACAGAAATCTGGGAAGTATATTTACACATGTCCAGCTATGCAGGAAGCATAAAGTGAGGGATTGTAGTCTAGATCAACAAGAACAAAAAATGAGATCCAGCTTAAAAATAACTAAAGCATTCAAAACAACAACAGCAGGAGCTGGGGGTTTAGCCCAGCAGAAGGGCACCCGCCCGGCGTGTGCAAGGCCCTGGGTTCAGCCCTCAACCCTGGAAAAAAAACAAACAAACAGCAAATGGACTATGTGATTTTTTTTTTTTGTTTCTCTTGGGCGTTCTTCCCCCCTGGTATAACCTCTGCTTACATTGCATTTGATTCTGGTGCCCTGCATCTTGTATATACATTTTTCTAACTTAGGGAGGGGAAGGGAAATAACAAAAAGCTGAAATAAGGATACAGGTTGACACATTGTAACAATGAGATGTATAAGACACTATGTTGAAAATGAACTTTACAACTTTGGGGGGGGGGAGGAAAGGAGGAGTTGGGAGGTGAGAGAGGAAAGGATGGTAGGGGAAAAACAAAGGAGGGGGTAACAATGCTCGATAGGAAATGTACTCATTACCTTATTCATGTAACTGTAACCAATCCCTCTGTACACTATCTTTACAATAAAAATATATTCAAAATAAATAAATAAAGCAAGTAGGGCTAGAGGGTGGTTCAACTGGTAGTGTTGCTTGCCTGGCAAGTGCAAGGCCCTGAATAAAAACAACAACAAAACAACAACAACAACAAAGTACCACACACACACAAAGAAATAAAGTAACAGAACATATACTTTTCAAAGGAAAAGTTATAAATAGATGTATGAAAAAATATTCACCGTAACTAAGAGAAATAAAAATTAAAGCTACAATGAGTAACATCTCACACCTGTTCAAATGGCTATTATCAAAAAGACAAAAGATTTTTAAAAAGTGTTGGCATGAGTATGGAGATAAGGGAATGCTTACACCCAGTTGGGGGGAATGTAAATTAGTATATCCATTATGAAAAACGGTATGAAGATTTCTGCAAAAATGAGAAGGAATTTTTTTAGTTTTACTGCACAGCATGATAAATATGATTAATAGTAGAATGTTGTACATTTCAAAATTGCTCAGTACATTTCAAATGTTCTTAGCACAAAAAAATGTTAAGCTTGAAATGATAGATATGTTTACTACCTTGATTTAATTCTTTCACATTGTATTAGTAAGCCTTAACATGATTTTGTATCTCATAAATACATACTACCAAAAACTGTCAATTTTAGAACAGAAGAAAAATATTAGAACTACTATATGACCCAACTATCCCACTACTTGGTATACATCCAAAGGAAATTAAGTCTGTATGTTGAAGAGTACTCTCCACTCCTGTTGATATCATCATTCGTAGCAATAATCAGGATATGAAATTAACCTAAGTCTATCAACAAATAAATAAAGAAAATATTCTATACACTTGCACATTATAGTGCCCCAAAAGGAAAGAAATTAGGTGTCAAGTACAAAAAGACAAATACATTGTGATATCATTTTCATGTAGAATTTAAAACAGTTGAACTCTTTGAAGCTGAGAGTAGAATGGTGATTAGTAAGGAATTGTTGGAGTGAGAGGACATGAAGAGTTGAGATGTTGTCCAAAGTATATAAAATAAATAAAATAAATAAAAAATAAACAATAAATTTAAAACATCTATTGTCTATTATAGTGACTGTGAACAATAACATTGTATGGTAGCCTTGGAAGGTGTTGAGAATATATATTGTTACGAGTTGTCACCAAAAATGTTTGTAAGGTGATGCATCTGTTGATTAGCTCCATTTAGCTATCCTCCACAGTATACCTATATCAAAGCATTATGTTGCATGCTATACCATAAATATATGCATATATATATGTAGTTTTATTGTCTCTTAAAATAAAGAAAAATCAATGAAAGAATACCAAAGAAAATAATTTAGGGTTTCCCAAAGAAAACAATTTGCATTGTAAGAGAGCTCGTTCAAAATACTATTCTGATTAATGCTGAAAAAGCCATCCAGTAACATCTTGCAAGGCAACAGTGGCTCACAGAGGTAAGACACCAAGCTACTCAGAGAGCTGAGACCCACAGGATTCCCTTTCACATCCAGGCCCAACTGAAAAGTCTGCGAACTCCATTTCTAAAATAACCAGGATATAAGAAAGATGTGTTAGTACTGCACATAGAAAAAAAAAAATGGAGCCATGGAACTTGACAGGATAGGTAGGTTTGACACAGATCAGGGCAAGAATGATGGAAAGGAAGGATGACAGGATGACATTGATCAAGATGCACTGTACCCATCAATTGACATGTTAAATTGAGATCTCTTTGTACAACTACTTAAAGATACTAAAAATAACTTCAATAATTTAAATAATGAATAAATAAATAAATGAAATAACCAGTTCACACATGGCTGAAAGTGTGACTCAGGTGGTAGAAGATCAGCCAGGAGCAAAAAATCCTTGTGAGTGTGCTAGATACTGATTCCAGCACAAACACACACACACACACACACACACACACACACACACACACACACACACACACCCTCACCAGTAATACCTCACCAAAACCAATATTTACTGAAAGTGTTTCAGAAGCGTAAAGCACAGGGTCCTATAATCTACTAATTTTCAGTACAGAATTGACTTATCACAAAGATACCATTTTGCCTCTAAGCAAAGACTGTGTCAACTATTGGACTTTCAGTATGCAAATGAAATGACTAGTCATGAGCAGAGTGTCTCTTGAAATTTTTGTTATACTGATATTTGATGGAGTGGGCAATTGGAAGACAGAGGCTTATCTGCTGTTGAAATCTGATGAGGTAACTAGAATCTGCAGTACTAACACATCACTTTCTCTTAGTATCTGCTAAGCCTGTCTTTCTCAATCAGCTCTTTAGCTAAAGAGTTTATGCTTTAAAAATAAAAGTGTCAGAAGGTGACAGATTTACTTCCTTGATGCCCTGGCTTGAAAGAGCTGAATCTACCAAGTACTGGTTATGTGTTAGGTACACTTGAATAGTATTATTTCACACAAATAAAGGAGACCAGAAGCAGTGAACTTCAGAAACCAGAAGAAACACAAAACTGGAAACCATGAGACCCAACTATGTGATCAAATTCCCAGTGGAAGAACTACACCACCAGTACACCACTTCTTTCATCATCAAAGACTCCTCTTAACTCTTTTACTCTCCCAGAGAAAACCAAACTTTGCAAAACATAACATTGTCAAGAACTTACCTTCTGTTCTCTGAGCTTTACTTATAAATGCAAACTGTGGCTATTGTAAATGGAAAACACAAAATTAAAATTATTTAACCTTTCATTATGTACCCCGATTATTTTGTATTTTGCCTACCATGAATTTTGTAGAGATGCTGGTCAGAAATCTAAGTTAAAGTTGCCAATTTTCACTAATAAATATATTTAAATCGTTTTAAAGCTCTGGTACTACTAATTACATTTTAATTTCTTATTTTTAAGTATCTAGTAAGTAATACCTTGTTTTTGGTTGAATCTCAAACACACAGATTTGTCTTTTCCTCTTCATAAAAGGATAGAAAAATATGCATTATGATAGCTCAATTCAAATTACAGCAAGACAATAATAGCTTTGTAGTATAGAAAGAAGTAAAAGCATGATGGTCTCATGGCCTTCTAACAATAGTGACCTAGGAGTGTCAAAGAAACAATAGACTTAGGCTAACTAATTACCAATGGGGGAAAAAAGCTGTCTACTCCACTCCTCTGTCCCCTGGGTCCTCCAGCCCACTCACTCCACCACTATTGTCTACACTTAGACAGATTGCAATGGAGCAGACAACTGTACTATAATAAGCATTGATAAAAACGCATAGTCCAGTGGAGGACACTTCACCCTGAAACAAAACCAAAGGTGGGGGTCATGGAAGGAAAGAAAGAAGGATGTGTCATCCGTAGAACTGTGGTTTAGATGGAAGACGGCTGAAAGATATCAGTGAAACAACTGTGAAGGAAAATGAATGAAGGCATGTTTCCTCATGCCAGCACATCAGTAACTCCCTGAAATGTGGAGCTTCTTGTTCTGTGTTGAATTCTTTCTCTCATAATGATGAAGAATGTTTAGATCCTAGACATACTACCATCTTGCTGTGTGCTGTTTGTAGCAATGCAGGGGAATTTTGAAATAGGTGAGATTTGGCCCTCGAAAGAAAACATCAAATAAAGTGAAAGTGAATGAGACTCTTCTTGTTCATAAAACAGATGTAGCTTACTAAAAACTTAATTATATCTTCATATCACAGTTTTCAGATAGAATTTCCTCATTGATCATTTAGTCATTTAAGATAGGAAGGAAGAAAGGAAGGAAGGAAGGAAGGAAGGAAGGAAGGAAGGAAGGAAAAAAACAGAGTGAGTTTATTTTTCTTCTAAGCAATTTCAAAGATACCAGCACCTGAATTTGATGTTTGAGGTTTTAAATACATATTGTGGATAAACAAAAACAAGTTTAGATTCAGTATGAAATTAAGTCCTATTTTGAGGATTTCCCAAATTATATGAAAGTTGAAGGCCTGGGAATAGAAACCAGCTTTCTTGTAAGTTTGGAATTTAGGGTTTTGATTTTCTTATGTATTTTTTAATATTTTGTATTTGGACTGTTGAGTTAGGAAAGAAAGACAAGGGAGAGTAAGTTCACTGAATGAGAACTCAGCGGAATGAACGTTTGTACATTAATTGTCTTGCTGTCTTTGATGAAAACAAGGTCTCTATTGTTGGCTTTTCAACATTATGCTTATTGTGTCTTGTTTGTCTTTCAGAAATGGTGGAAATGAGATCTGGGAAAAGCCTGCAGGTCATGTGCTAGTGAGTCTGATTTATTTCTTTGTCTATCTAGTCACATCTTGCCTATATCCCCCCCAAAACTTGACTACCTGAATGATTGGTATTGCTGGCCTTAGACGAATTCCCTTCTTTGTATTGTGTCCTCCAACAAAGGCTTTTAGAACAAAGATCTGAAGCACTTTTGAGCAAATTCTTTTTCTCTCAGATTTGTCCTCTCCTTAAAAAATTAGCAACGACAACAGCAACAATAATATCACAATAATAAAACTTCATAAGCAAGGAAACAGGAGCAGAGGACAGCAACTGAACCACTCAGTGTAGAGTTTTTATTGAAAGAATCCCTGTGGTATTTTGCTTTTGAAATGTGTTTAGCACAGACTTTAAGGATTGGCAATTTGTTTAAAGAAATAGGTAAAATATTTAAAACCACCACTTTATTTAAACTATTGTGCCTCCATCAGTAAACATTCAGTACATGATTGAACCCTGTATGAACTTGTGCTTTTGCTGGTTAAATAGAATCTAAGCTTAAAATGAAAGGGGGTTGCTATTGAGAAAGAGACAAAAAAAACTTAACATGTGCATATTTTTTTTGCCCACACACAAGCACTTACCCCCCAAAAATGCCATGTGAGTGGGATCCTTTATTAAAATGGCCCAAGTTTTTTTTTCTTTCCTCTTGGCCTCAAAGTGCTAAACTGAAAGCAAGCTGTTAACAGAAATGAGTAATTATTGAAGCTCTAACAGGCAGCTTTCATTGAAGTTGATTACAGCAGCCATATAATCACTTTTACGGATGCTGTAATCACAGTAGCAGGGAATGCTTCACTTGGTTCTTATTGTTTTCGCTCAGGGTGGAGGTAGGGGGCCTGCAAGAAGCCCATTTTACCACCTCGGTACAATTTCTGCTGCAAAAAGAAATCTACACAATCCTGAATGGAGTTGAGAATCATTTATTCTTTCTTTATTAGCATTTTCTCCTCCCTCACACAAGAGTCTGTTGGAGTCAGGAAATTGCTGTTATTCAATATGCAAGCCAGAGGTTGTAATGACCGCTTGCAAGGGTATGACCAACAATTACAGCCCTTAATGAATTGGAGTAATCTAGTTGAGACTAAACACTAGTCGCAACTCTAGGCTGTCTCTGGTTAAATTAAAAGAACAGCAATGCAAAGGAAGTTAACAAGAATTAATTAGTTAGATCGAACTGAAAACCTACTCATTAGAGATGTTATAGGCAAAGTAAAAGCCTATCTTCAGTGCAATTAGGTAGACAAATGAATTGTACAACTGACTGACTCACACCTGCTAACAGCTAAGGGCTATAGCGCTATGTATGGGATCCACTTTTTCCAGTTCATGCATACTTGCATAGTTTAATGGCTCTTACACTCTCATATTAGCCTCCATTCCTTGAGATTTTTACTTGGATGTTTGATCTAAATATGGGCATTTTCACTCTGGCAGGGTTTCAGCACATGCTGGCTGAAGGAATGCATTTGGAACCCCCTCCAAAGGGGCTGTCTTGTTTAAAAACAGCCCAGAGAAGGTTGTTCTGGACATTTCATCAAAGAAAGAAACTGCATCTTAAAAGGGTATCTATTTTCAGATATGCCTGTTTCCTAATTACTCAATCTTAAATCACTGAAGGACAGAGGATGGTCCCTGCATGGTAGAAGCAAATAAATATTAAAAAATAGGAAAGTAACTCTAGAAAGATTTATAGGACAGTCTTCTTCTTTAATGATGTGGAAGGTTGGGACTGTGGCTGCAGGAGGTACCCAAGCAGGGCAGTCTGCTTTGCTTTGGGAGGTAGGGGGTTGGTATACAGATAAGGAAAAGAGGAACCCTAGCAAACTGATGTTGAGACCTTTCTGAGAGCTGTTATCATAATTATGCACCCTGGTATTTTTTCCAGATGTTTCTCTGGTCTTCTCTACCTATTGCATTTTCGCTCCCCGGCTTTTCTCGTCCAAAGTTTCAGAAAACTTTTTCACTCCCTGACACTTCGGCTCCTGAGCTCTGAGCTGGGACCGACATTCAGTGAAAGTAGAATGAGAAGGAGCAGGGATTCTGGCCGTGGATTCATCTGCTTATATTTATGAGTGGGGTGACAGGCTAGGGGGTCACATGGATCTCCTGAGCAGAGTTGTAGAACAGGACTTCAGAGTCAGAAGTTTATTTTCCAGTACTGCCCCGGCCGGTGTCTCAGGATGAACTTGGAATAACCTCACCATGGCCCATATTTTTGCCTTTTTAATAGGGGTGATCACCAGGGTTTCCAAAATTTATGGGTCAGTCACAGGGGGAAAATTTCTACTAGTCCCCCCTTTCACCACCTCTTAATCACTTCTTCCCCACAGCTCTCTCTGCTGTGGCACAAGGAAGTTGTTTCAGCACCAGCCTCTCTTTCAATTTCCTTCTCAGTAAGGGCCAAGGATGGACTAAGCAAGCAAGGGTCCCAAACTGCTTCTCACCCTCCCTACACTTAGCACTCTTGTCCCGGGCCAACCGCCAACCGTGCCCACTACCAGTGTGACAGAAGGAAGAGGACCCTAGACAGATTCTCAGAAGTCATGTGTTAAGAATTGCTAAATGCAATTGGATGGATGGCTTTCTGAGCACCTGACCCAGCTTCTGTTCACCTTCTGAGAGGGGTAAGGCCAATTAATTCACTACTTTGAGTCCCCAGAAGGGGAGGCCCTTGAGGCCAAGAGCTGTAGCCTTCCATGTGCATTATGCCATGCTCACAGCAGTGACAAAACCTAGTGTAACTCAAGGGCCCTCCCAGGCCACCATAACCTCTAAACCTCCAGAGTGAAAGCCATTGAGCAAAAGCTTCTTTGACATTTCAGCCACTTCTGCTAATACACAATAAGCACACAAGTAATTAGAGAACTAGTTTAGTTTATTTAGCACAACTCCTTCTTGCCCCCAGCCAAAGAAAGCCCTTATGATGCTGCCCAATTACAGGTCAGAAATAAATGACTAAGGCAACAATGTGGACAAAGAAAAGAAATGCCCTCTTCAACTAAGAGCAAAGAAAACAAACCAGGAACATACTTACAAGGGTCAGAATACAAAGCATGCCTGGAAATTTTCCCAGTCTTATTTGAGAGCTGGGCAACAAAGGCAGGACAGTTAAGAGCATTTAGGGTTCTCACCCCACAGGCAACTTGGCGACCCGTGGGAGAATCCTCTTGGGACAGGCGGAGCCCCATCAAATGACCCTGTCCCATCAGGCTGTTTCTCTTAATACAGATGTGGGATTGCTGACAGCTCTGGCCTTTCTATAGGGCTCATTCATTTCAACCTATCTGTATCTTGAAGCCACTTGTGAACAGAGCGGTTCTAGCAGTTTCCCTGAACCCAAGATGGACGATATTTCTCCATTCTGGCATAGTTATTGCATTTGAATTTGGTTCCTATAGTAAGCAGATCATTACAAATGTGTTGGATTCATAGAACAGGAGTCTACTGTCTCAATTCTGAAGGTTAGAAGGCCTAGATGAGGCTTTGAATTAAAGCACCAGCTCTAGAGGCTCCTGTACAGCATCTGTCCCAGACTATTACAGCTCCTGTTGCAGGTGATAGTCCTTGGCTTGTGGCAATATGTCCTCAGTCTCTGCTTTTACCTCTATGTCTGGGTCTCAATAGTCACCCTGCCTTGAAGAAGAGCTCAAGTCAATGAATTTAAACTTCACTTCAAAAGTTTACATGCAGGATGATCTCATCTGAGATCCCTGCCTTAATTATATCTGCATTTGAATCCTTATTCAAAACAAAATCCACAGTTCAACCCACAAGGGCTACATTTCAACCCACAACAAGACTATGGCCACTAGAGACTCTTTTGTTAAAAAAAAAATTGAGTGTATGAGCATAAACTCTCCTTCAGTCAAGTAAGTTTGGAAAAGCAATATTCCTCTTTGGGGAGTCACAAATTACAGTGGTTCATTGAAGGCTTAAGGTGACCTACAGTTAGGAAGCTGTTTAACTTTGTCAAAGTCATTGTTTCCCCACACTTAATTGACCACAAAGAGCTTCTTCTTTTTTTAAGTAATACTTTTTTTAACCACCCATGGACTCACTGTGAAATTCAGGACCCACAAGATTTTGATAAACAAACATGAGCCTCAAGTCTTCAGTCTTTCTCACCTAGTGTTCTGAAAGATTTTCTTCATATTCAATAGTTTTTCTTTATATTCATGGCTAACACCTTCTATCTCTTTTGGTTACCAAGTTTTAAACAAACCCAGTTACATCACAGGTTCATATCATGTGAATTCAGCCTGACTGTACAACTGGTCTCCTAAAAAGTACAAGTTTCATTAAAAAAAAAAACAAACCATATTTTTAAGCCCATTTGCAACAACCCTGGGTTTTGTCTACTCCCAGCATTATGGGAAAAAAACCAAATTTCACAATATTTTTTTGATTTCTTGGCCCAAGCTTTACTCCTATTTAGTTTTTAAGCTTTATGATATCTGGCATCCTTTCACTCAAAGCAAGATTAAAGGTCAGGAGGGTGCAGTTCGGATTCTGATTTGACCAATGAAGACCTAGGAAACTTTACAAAAATCACCCTTACAGATTGAAACCCTTCATTCTGCAAAGTGGTATTATTTTGGCCTCATTACTTCATGTGATTATTTTGATGACATTACTTGAAAATAGATGTGAAAACATTTTATAAGCTTTACTAAAACCATTTTCCCTCAAGTATTTTTATAAAGCAGCATTTGAAATGAAAGTTGGGAATATTAGTGCTTTGTAAAAGAATTAAATGTTCATAAAGAATTAGTGTTTGTAGAAGAATTAAGATAACACTTGAGTAAATTGTACTGGAGTCAGTAATGTTCATTAATACTGCTTTAGAAATAATGGAGTCCTTAGTATACATTGAGAACACAAAAAGAGGAAGGAAGAAAGAAAGGTAGGGAAGAAAGGAGAGAGAGGAGGGTAGAAGGGAAGGAAAGGAAAGGCCTAGGTTGAATTAGATTTTCCCTCACACTTAAACTACCTGGTACTTGGTATCATCATCTTGAAATTCTTAAGTTTTGAACATGGGCCTCTCCTCACCCCTCCCCCTCCATCCCATACTGGAAATGGAACCTAAAGTCTCCTAAATGGTAGATAAATATTCTAACACTGAGCTACACCTAAGGATCTCCCATTTTCTCTTCTTTGTGGCCCCTTCCCCAAGTTATAGCCCATCCTAGGTCTAACTCTTCTTTTGTAGCTCTGTTAGAAAGTTATTGAGACTCCTTTCCAGGTGAGTTAGACAACATTCCAACTAAATTGATCCTACCATTTCATTTCTGTAAGTAAAACTTCCCATTAAACACTACATTCCAGTTCACTAAACACTAAAAACCAACCTTTGGAACTTGTCCAAGTCTTGAGTCCCTTCATATTTTAAGTTGATGCATTTTGAAAAAACCCAGGCCACAAAGCCAGCCAGAACATTTTAAAAATATGGGCGTGGCCCAAGTGTTATTTTTAAGCCATTAAATGAATCCTTTCAAAGTTTGAACTTTTGCGAAGTTACTTCTGTGCCGAAAGCTTTTTAATGATCAGAAAATGGGAATATGCAATAAAAATGTTGACACAGGCCCATTTCAGGGGCAACATTTCTCTGCCCTCAGCATAGCATGCAGGCAATATGGTAATATGGGCAAGAACCCGTAGCTGACAAGAAGCAGAGTTTTTGAAGCTGGGATGGATTATGTCACTGGACTTTACTGTACTTCTTGCCAATTCTCTTGGCTGGTAGATTCAGATTTTGCTTATTCTATTACATTTACTTTAAGGTATAAAAGAGAATGGTAGCAGCTCCTGCTCCCTCTAAGAAAGGAAAATTTAGTTCCCCCTTTGTCCTTTGTCTCACCATTCTGTTGTTCCCAGAGGGAAACATGCAACAGGAATATACACAAGACAATATGTTAGAAATTATCTGTACAACTTGAGGTGGGGGTGGGGGGATAGGGAAAGTAGGAGAAAAATGAGGGAAGGGGTAACAAGTTTGATAAGAAATGCACTTATTCCCTTACTTATGTGTAACCCCTCTGTACATCACCTTGACAATAAAAAAGAAGATAAAATATTTTAAAAATAAATAAAAATTTTAAAAAGAAGGGGAAGTTTTGGCAAGGCTGCTGATTGAATAGGCTTTGATGCTCAAAAAATTGTGCATACTTTGGTGATAGAGTTTGTATTATTGTCTTTTTCTCTTCCTCTCTCTCACAGCCCCCCCTTTTATTTTATATTATTTTCTTTATGTGTTGGAAATTTGGAACTCGTTTCTTGTCTTGCTCGATCTTTTAATGAGTTTGCTCTTTCAAGAAATCAAGTGCCAGATATATCCCCTATCTCGGACTTTGCATGGAGTTGAAATTGCAACGATGCTTTTCCTTAAGCATCAGTGACAATGGCTTAATTTGTATGGCCCTGCTGGTTGCCAAGGCATCTCAGCTAGTACCCCATCCCCATCCCCAATGGTGGCACAGCTCACTACAACACTTGTTAGCGCTGGGACCGATTCAACAGATGGAGTCCAAAACAATGTTTACACAAGTTCTATAAAAATAGTGGTTTTAAAAACACATTGACAATTTTATGGTAGGTTGAAGAAGAAAAAAGAAACTACTTATCATTTAGATTAGTTTTTCCCCTAAGATTGTGAAAATGTTAAGGGAGATTAATCTCAGAGAGAGAAAGAGAGAAAGATATACCTGGTACGGATTAGAAAAAGTGGATATTCAATAGAAAGCAACCTTTTAAGGAGAGGCAGAAGGAAAAATCTGAGACTTTAAATAAACTGCATAGTATTTTCAATATAACTCTATTTGGGGAATATTTCAGTCGATGTATATGCCACTCATCAGAGTTAATTAAGAATTTTCATTATCAAAATCATCATAAGATTTAAGAAAAAAGCAGGGTCTGGTGGCACCTACCTATAATTCCAACTACTTAGGAGTTCAAGGTCAGCCCAGAGAAATATATCAGCCAGATCCTGTCTCAAAAAAAAATTAATTAAAACTTAAGGCTTGAGGATATAGTGCAAGTGGTATAGCACTTGCCTAGTATGTGCAGGGGTCTGGGTTCAAGACCCGATGCTACAAAAATTAATTAATTGAAAGATTTAAGAGAAAATTGAGTAAATAGTCAAGCAATTGGGTTGCACTGTGACTCAGAAGCTTGGGTGGTTCCAATTTTAGTGGTTCCCACTAAAATTCTGAATATTTAAATTTAAGAAAAGAAATATTAGATACCTAATAGATCTTTCTGCAAGTCCAGGTAGAAATAGCTTACATCTGTGAAGTCCAAGATAATTGCTACTAGCTACCTGTGGCCAGTTCACATTTGTAATATGACCAGTAGCTGGGCTAGCTAGCTACTATCCTAGCTACTCAAGAGGCTGAGATCTGAGGATCTAGGTTCAAAGCCAGCCCAGGCAGGAACATCAGAGACTCTTATCTCCATTAAATTACTCAGAAAAGAGGAAGTGGTCTTTTTGTTTCTTTGTATGTTCCTCCTCCACAGTATAACCCCTGTTTTCACTGTCTTTGATGTTGGTGCCCTGCATCTAGTATATACACTTCTCTAATTTGGGGAGGGGAAGGGAAAAAAACAAAATGCTTAAATAGGGATACAGGTTTGACCCATTGTAACAATGAGATGCACAAGATACTATGTTGAAAAACTTAGAATTTAAGGGGAGTGAAGGAGTGTAGTTGTGGACATGGGAGGGAAGGGATGGGAGGGGAAAAAACAAAGGAGGAGGCAACAATGCTTTATAGGAAATGTATTCATTACTCTGCTCATGTAACTGTAACCCTTCTGTATGGCATTTTTACAGTAAAAACATATTAAAAATTACAAAAACAGAAGTGGCACTGTGGCTCAAGTGGTAGAGTACTAGCCTTGAGCTTAAGAGATCAGGGACAGCGCTCAGGCCCAGACTTCAAGCCCCACTACTGAAAAGAAAAGAAAAGGAAAGGAAAGAAATATGAACAGTGCAACTAAGGAATTAAAATTCAAAATTTGTTTGTTTTAAAAGACAATAATGACCAAATGTAGCCAAAGGCTACCCTATTAGCAGAATAGATTCTAACGAATTTCTTGTTTTGTGAACAAAGGAAAGGTACCTGAGAGAGGTTCAGGACCCTGTGCAGAGTTTTATGTCAACTTAATACAAAACAAATAAAGTTGGCACAAGGGACCAACTCAGCATGCTCAAGGTAGTGGCACCCAGGTCCTGCCCATGACAAAGTACAATGAATCCCAAAGAACAGGAAGAGTAACCATGGGAACGTCTGTACTTTACATAAAACTCAAGTCAAACTGTTAACTTTTTATGGATTTTTATTGCTGCTATTGTTTTCTATGTTAATGTATGCAAATCCCTATTAAATTTTTCAAACTTTTGAAAAGGTGATATACCTCAGTGACATTATCAATACATAAGTCAGTAATAAATAAGTATATTTATTTTTGAAGTCTCACCTCTTTCCTTGTTTTCTCCCAGTTTGATTTTCCCTCCTGCCCATTCCCATCCCCAGCATGCATAAGTTCATTTTCAACGTAGTGTCTAATACGTATCACTGCTGAATTAGTTCACCCTTAGTCCCACCATCCTGTGTTTCCTCTTCCAGATAAACTTACATACAAGACAAGGTACAGAAATAAATAACAACAACACTAGAAAAATAATAAAAAAGTGAAACAAAACCACAAAAAGTAAAAAACCTCTTGTTTCCATTTCTTAGTTCATTTCGATAAGCATCATTTTATATGACCATATGGATATAGATATTGAACTCTTGTTTTTCAAACTACTGAAAAGGGAAGAAAATTTTTAATTGACAATATAGACTTAGTATACTAGTATGTTTTCTTTTTTAATTTTGCTGGTCTGAGAAGCCCAGATCCAAAGTCTTGGAGTCATGTTTTCTTTTGTTGTTGTTGTTTTGTGCCAGTCCTAGGGTTTGAAATCAGGCCTGGGCATTGTTGCTGAGCTATTTTATACAAAGCTAGTACTTTACTACTTGAGCCACAGGCCCCACTTCTGGTCTTTTTGTGGTTAATTAGAAATAAGAGTTTTACAGACTTTCTTTCCTAGGCTGGCTTTGGATCATAATCCTCAGATCTCAGCCTCCAGAGTAGCTAGCATTACAGATGTGAGCTACCAACACTGGACAGGAGTCACATTTTAAACTAGATAAACACCTCATGGGTATGGTATAGCCTCTTCTAAATATGTCATTATTTCTCAGAAGGTAGCCTCTTTATATACCTCCTTCAAATTTCCAGTGTTTACAAAATTTCTGTACCTATAACAGACACTGGGCAATTCCTCACTGAACACAACCAAGTATTTTTTCAATGGTGTCTTTTTTCAGAACCTAAACATGTAAATTCCTTGAGAAGGAGAATATTTCAAGGGATCATTAGCCTTTAGCTTGAGCTGATTTTACCTTTAAAAGTATTCCGAACACATAGTACTTTATAATGCCAAAAACCCTTTCAACTCACATTTTCTTACATAATCCTAACAGGAAATGGCATACATTCTTGTAGTGCAGATTCAGAAAGGTGGCCAACTTGGCCAACGACTCTCAAGTGATACCCAGAGAGCAAGGACTGCCAGCTGCTTCCAAGACTGCTGCCTGTTATCTTTGTAGTGTATCACAGGAAGAGAAAAAGTCTGAGGAGACAAAAGCTAGAGGTAAAACAGCAATGCAATTTAATAATCTCACCTTTTTAAGGACTATCCATCTCAAGTCCTTCAGCATCCCAGGCTCAGATATAGTAGGGAACACAAGATGAAAGGTTCAGAGCGATAATCTTTTCCCCCAATCCAGTCCTGGGGCTTGAACTCTGGTCCTAAGTGCTGGCCCTGAGCTTCTTTGGCTCAAGGCTAGTGCTCTACCATTTGAGCCACAGCATCACTTCTTAGTGGTTTATTGGAGCTAAGAGTCTCATGGACTTTCTTGGCTGGGCTGGCTTTGAACTGTAATCCTCAGACCTCAGCCTCCTGAGTAGCTAGGATTACAGGTGTGAGCCATGGGAACCCACCTCAGAACTACAGTCTTAAAAGTAATTCACTTGAGAAGACAGGCAGTGTGGAATGAGAACACAGGCTGGTGAGTTTGGTGGACTAGAAGGAAAGAACTGATGAGTTGCAGCAGTCAGGGTGCACTGTGCTGTCCCAAGAGGAAAAGCCAAAATGGGAAGGAGGGCTCAAGGAGGTGGAATGTGCCAGAGCAGGGTGACCCTTGACATTAAGAGTGAAAGGTCACTACAGAGGGCCAGAAACACAAATGGAGAAGGAATGAACATGGAAAATAAGATAGCTACTCTTGCTCAGTTCTCATTGCTCTAGTGTGCCAGCCAACAATGGACAGTCATTGTGACTGCTGAGTGTCTGAGTTTGAGGTGTGGTGCCAGCTGCTCCCTAGCCCTAGCCCCTTCTGGCCAGCACCTGGCAAAGCCAAACTCAAGGATGCCCTCCAGCCCCGTGAGGAGCAAGCTCTTTGAAGTATATTTCACAAGCTTCATTGTTGATGGCTGGTATCAAAGCACTACTAGACTGGTTGCCACATTCTTAAAAACAGCTGCCAAGGAGGAAAAAGCTGAGATCCCATCTCTAAAAGGTGGTCATGAAAAAAAAAAAGTCAAAGAATGGTTAACATTCAGAAAGAAGAAAAAGTTCTGGAAATGAAGGCAAGGCTTTGAAGAAAGAGGCATGGGGACAAGAAACCATGAAATGAATCACAGAGTGACCTGAGAAGTCTTGAGAGACTGTGGAGGATATAAGTGGAGCACACCTGAGTTCTGCCTCCAGGCTGGGAAGATGAAAAAATTCATTGGTATTAATAAGGTCCTTTCTCTTAAGATTATCAGTTGATGGTAGGGACTAGCCCTCCTCCCAGTAGCCAATTTTGATTCTTTACTAAACTCAGGGAGAAGGCATATCTTTGAGTCATAAAAGTCTTTGGCTTTAAAGCCAGGCACTGGTAGCTCAAGCCTGTAATCCTAGCTACTTAGGAGGCTGACATTGGAGGATCAGGGTACAAAGCCAGCCTGGGCAGGAAAGTCTATAAGACTTTTATCTTCAATTAATCACCAAAAAAAACTGGAAGTTATGTGGCTCAAAGTGGTAGATTTCGGGCTGAGAAGTTGGCTCAGTGGTAGAGAGCTTGCCTTGCATGCCCGAGGCCCTGGGTTCGATTCCTCAGCACCACATAAGCAAAAAGAAAAAAGCCAGAAGTGGCTCTGTGGCTCAAGTGGTAGAGCGCTAGCCTTGAGCTGAAGAGCTGAGGGACAGCGCTCAGGCCCAGAGTTCAGGCCCCATGACCGGACCCCCTCCCCCCCCAAAAAAAGAATGTACTCAAAGTGGTAGATTTCAAGTCCCATGACTGACAAAAAAAAAGTCTTTAGCGTTGGCTTTTGTGTTTTATTTTCTCTAGATGTATTCACTCTGTTAGGTGATCAGCAAGCTTCTATTCTAAGATCCTTGTTTTCCTTTGGACACACACATGGTCTTTGCATTATTAATTATTCTTTGAACAAACTATAATTGCTTATGTGATACCATTCACTCCTACAATGTTCATAAGCACTTCTATCTTAGATCAGTTGTGTGTAAGATAATAAAATATATCATAAACAAAATAATATGTACAGAATCAATGCCATATAGGTAGAAGACTAATGGTGAGTAGTGTACATATAGTCTGTCTAGCTGCAACTACAATGTACTTTGAAAGTCACTTTGTTCTCAATTCTGGTTAACTCACCTGAGTCCTGACTCTCCCAACAATGGCTTTCTCCATATTTCTTTGTGGTTCACCTATTTTTAAAAATCTAAACCTAGCTTTCCCCTGAACTCTCGAAGGCACAAAAACAAAAAAAAAGAAGTCAGGTCTTTTTTCTTTTCTTATGCCCACCCCTGTGCTGCCTCCCACCAAGTTTCATAATCTATCCCAGCTAGACCATGCTCCTTTCTGAAGTGTCCTTACTCTCCAATCAAGGGCCCACTTCTGCTCCAGCCCCTACAGAACTTCTTGTCTGTTTCTATAACTAACTAGCTTCTGTCTCTCAGAGACCACCAAGTACCTGTTTCCTTTCCATTGTGATTTCACCTGGAAGCCAGAGCTAGTCCATCTCATGAAGGAATCAGAATTATGGCTTGTCTTACACTTTCTTTTCAGTTTTTAGAAGAAAGAGGTAGTTTCCAAGACTTTATCAAAAAACCATGTATTGATTTATTTTCTATGTTAAAACTTATATGCCTGCTTGGGGTGGGGAGATTTTAAAAAAGAAGGGAAAGGAGAGGGAACAAACAAACTCTGTGTTCTGGGGAGTTAGTAGTCCACTAGAAAACAAAGACAAGCAGATATTTGTAACAAAATGTAATTTAAGAACGGTGACAGTGTGCCACACAAATGTGAAGATCATCTAAGCCACACTCAGATCCCACTTGGCATATCTTAGAAGCTATGAGGTATCCAATAAGCTATTATTGATTTGGAGAGAGAGAGAGAGAGAGAGAGGGAGGGAGGGAGAGGGGGGGGGAGGGAGACAGAGACAGAGACAGAGACAGAGACAGAGAGACAGAGAGAGAGTGCCAGTCCTGGGGCTTGAACTCAGGGCCTGGATGCTGTCTCTGAGCTTTTTGCTCAAAGCTGGTGCTCTACCATGTGCGCTACAATGCCACGTCTATCAACTAATATTGAAATGTCAATATTAGTAGTCCTTTCATCCCTCGGTGCTTTTCTGAAATTCTGCCTATTTCCTTCATCTTCAGTTCAGGGCTGTCACAAATCACATTTGCACCAAGTGGTCATACCCATTGCTACACCACCTCCTCATTTACTCCCCAGCTCCTCTCCTGCACGGGCCACATTGTCCCCTTCTGAGGCATTACTGGGACCTTCCTCAGAAGGTTGCTATCTGGTGCACCACAGATTGAGATCCTGGGCCCCACTAACAGTTCCATAGCATCTTGTGCTGTCATAGTGACCAGGCATCTCTACTCTTTCCACATCAGTGACAAAGGTGACAGAAAGGACTGTTGGAGAGATTGATCCCAAAGATGCATATCAACTTTAGGATAACTTTGAATTTGTATCACAAGCTCTATTTCTATGAAGCACAGCTTTCACACTGGATCCAATATGCTAATATAGGAAGGATTTGGTGCTTTCTAAACTGTGAAATCTGCTAAACTTCACTTTCCAACCCACACATGCCTAGCAGGAAGAGTACAACAAAAAGAACACGATTCATGCTTGTAACTGTGATTTCAGAAGCAGCTAGAAAAGGTATTGAGCAGTATTCATGTTGAGAGAGTTGCACTAGTGCCTTAGTAAGAAAACAGTTGCAGGACCCCTGTTTGCTGTCTTCTCACAGGAGAAACTACAAAGCTGGCTAGGTCTGCTCCTGGCCCACCAACACGTAATCCAGGAAGAAATACTGAGCAGGTGGGATAAACAAAACAAACTTGTGTTCAAAGATCTTTTAAGCCAATACTATTGTTCATGCCCATAATCCTAGCTCCTTTTGGAGGGGGAGGATAAATAGGATAGTATTTTAAGGCCAGCTTAGGCAAAAGGGTTATAAGATCCTCCTTCAGAACAGAAAAACTAGGTAGTATGGCACACACCTGTCATCCCAATTATAGTGTTAATAGGACAAGTACAATTCAGACTAGCCCATGCAAAAGGAGAGACCTTATCTCAAATACATACATATGTATGTATATATGTATATATACATATATATATATATATATATTTATATAACCAAACCAAAAGAAAAGTATGTGGTAGGGCAGCTGCCTAGCAAGAGCAAGACCCTGAGTTCAAACCCCACTATCACACACAGACACCACCAAATCTTTTAGGGCAGAGCTAATACACCTGCTCCTTAAGACTCTACACATCCACAAATATAGAACCTGTATACCAGTCATGAGACTTAAACTCTCAATAAGATCCTATTTTCTTTGATTCCCCTATAGATTAGGTTATCCCAAGAGCACTGAGGGTTCTTCAACAGTGTGTTTTTCAAATTTAAGCAATTCAGAATCACTTGGGAAGTTTGTAAAATGGAAGTTGCCTGATCTTGTACCCAGAGCCCCTGAATTCAACAGATCTGAGAGAGAACTACATTTTTCTTTCTTCTCTTTTCTTGCTTTTTATATTTTGCCAGTACTGAGGCTTGAACTCAGGGCCTCAAACTCTTGTTCTGCTTGCTTGCTCACAGATTGCCCTCTGCCACCGGAACTATTTTTCCAATCCAGTATTTTGTGTGCCATTTTGGAGATGAAGTCTCTTAGAGACAGATCTCAACTTCCTGAGTAGCTAGAATTACAGGTATGAGGCACTAGCACCCAGCTAAGGAACTACATTTCTAATACATTACCACATGCTGATACTGTCGGTCCAGAAATCACACTTGGAGAAACACTGTTTCACAAATATCACAGTACGACAACTTGCCAACTTGCAATTCCCATCATGTTTTTCAGTGTTACATATTGAGTTCCTCTGGACTGTGTAGAACTTTATAGAGTAAAACAAAGAGAAAATATATTTTGGCACTGACACAATTACTAAAAGGTTTACAATTCTATACATCATTCCAACAGCTGGGTTCTGTATCCTCTTCCTTCCCCATGGACTTGAGAAATCTCATAAACACTTTTAAAATCTTACTGTTCCCTAACATTTGTATAGGTCTTACCACACCATACTTCTCATGATCAACCAGGTCTCAACTATCACAGACTCTAGCTGTTCTTACAAGGAATGGGTATAAAGAGTCCTGCAAGAAACTCACTTAAAATTCAATCAGCACACATTTGAATGAAAAGAAATTTAAGAAAAGTGGGGTAGAGTACATCCTTGAGTGGACTGCCTAATTCTCTTTAAATCCAAAGTAATTTTGTTTCATCCTTATGGTCTATGGCTTTATGGGACAGGTTTGAAAAAATATATCCCTTCCTGAAAAGCCACCCTTTTGCCTTTCTTCTCACTCATCTGGGGAATGACTGCTTCCTCAGAGACATTAAAAATACTCAGTGAACTTTAGGACTAACTTTAAGGCCTAGACGCACATTTGACTTTTGCATGTGCTTCTTTATTAATTAGAGGGTAATTTTTTATTTGAATCACGAACTCTATCTGCCTACACAACAGCCCACACGTACATTCATCGTTATCACTGTTCACATCAAAGAGCCATTAATCAATCGCTAAAAGTTGCTTCATATCATGCATAGAAGATTATTAATGTCTTATTGTTGAAAAGCTTACCTAAGCTAATGTTTTCAAAACTGAAACAGTTCATCACATTTGGCATATTTTTTTTGTTTAGTGCCCAAGCCTCCCTTGTCCAAATGAACGTATCAAATGATAAAGATCAGACTGATCTACTGATGGAGAGACAGACGACCAGAGACTGTGTCTGGTTGAAAGCATCTCATTGATGAGAATCAGCAATGGAGAGATCTATTTTAAAAAGAAACTAGAATGGTTTCATTTTCAAATTTAGCATTTAGACCAAGACATTTCTATTTTTAAATATCCCTATGAATATTTTTCATTTCCTATTTTGTTGTTTGTTAATAGTTTCAAAGCTTTTCAATGTCTTGGATTGTTCCTGGTGGGAGATATTTCCAAGTTCTAACAATATACATTCTTCAACCTTTTAAGTAAGATTTCTTAATAAATTTTTTTCATCTCTCTGTCTCTCTGTCAGTGTCATTGTGGCTTAAAAATAAGATATATTATGTTCATAAACTGCTTTGTTAAATGGCAACTCCTTTGAACGGTGACTTAAAGATAATAATAAAAAATACATAAATACAATTCTTAAAAAAAGATTTAAAAAACTCTACTGATTCCTTGGAGGTATCTTAAATAGTTACAGCAGGAACCCGGCTGTCCTGTTCACTCACCACCACATAGTGAAATTGTCACGTTTTCAGTGCCTTGTTTTCCCATCAGTAAAACAAGGAAAGTATTACTTCGTATACAATGATGGGAATGAATTTGTGTTGGCAAAGTATTTTCAAGTTCTCAGATGAAAACAGATAAGAGGGAACGAAGTACTTGGCCAGATCTCCATTCTCTTGAGCCCAGAGGGAATTAAGAAAATATCTCTCTGCGGATTGTGAAGGAGGAGGCCCAGGCTTCTCTTTATGGTGCTTATCCTGCCGAAGAAACAAACTCTTAAGTCTTTGTGTTGTGTTGGATTGTTTGTGTTTTCCTCTCACCAGCAAAAAGAAAAGGTCAATAGCGATGATTATATGCTCTCTAATCAAGACAATTAAGCAAATCTGCCAATCCACGACACATGTTTCAGATCTTCTCCTATGTAAATTTATTAACAGGAGAACCTACTTCTTAAAAGAAATGACAGGACAAAGAATGTCTGGAAAAGCAAGTTGACAAAGAAAATTACTAATGGCATTACTGAACTAATAAGGGGCTTGCTAATGAACAATTCCTCTAGCCCTGATGTTTTGGTGGTTATTTTTAAGATACATGCATAGTCCCCAGTCCTCCTCGTTTAGGCTTCCTGCCATTGCCTGGATGACTGGTGCTCACTACTGTGCCCAGCTATGAGATAAGAAGGGATTTCACAGACTTCTGCACTGCTTAGATTTGAACTATTAGCCTTTCATTCTCAGCCTCCCAAGTAGTTAGAATTAGAGGCTGGAGCCACTGGTGCCTTTTCAAAGAAACGTTTTAATCATTTCCCTGCTGAGAATATTGGGGCCGAAAAAATATGCTCAAGGGAAAATAGAAATGGAAGAGCTCAAGGATTATTTGAAATAAAGACACACGATACACATAGACGAATACATGTTTTTATCCACAGAAATACACGAAATAGGAAATCAGGGAAAAGGAAATAACCATTAGTGTGAAAATCTGATTTCCATACTTTTGGGCTAAGAGAAGGTCAGGACCTTTGGGGTACATTTTAATGTTAACAATTTCCCATCTATATTTAGAGACAGTTTGACAGCTGGGACTTTAACAGAGCAAAGTTCAATTCCCTTTTCATTATCCTCATACATGACAACCTGTAAGCTTCATCCCCATTTTATCCTGCTAATCTAAGACTATAATGATTTAATGAGAAGATATTTGTAAACGTGGTATTTTCATTCCACAAACAGGCAGTGAAAAATTTGGTGAAGTAAGTCTAAAAAAAAACTTAGTATATAAAGATGGGAAAACACCAAAGATGTTTCTTAAACAGAAGCCCTAAAACTTGAAAGATAAAAATAATACTCCTATAGAATGAGTATAAGTAACATCCAAAGTATTCTTTTAGTATGCTCCTAATTGTAAACTTATTATAAAACAGAGAGATGAAAGTGAATCACAGAAAGTTACTTGAATGGGAACCTGGCACTTAGGTAATTTAATGTTGTAAGTTTACTACTAAATTTTTTACTAATTTTTAAAAGCTCAGGAGTCATTTTCTGGACATTATTTAAGCAATTAGTAAGAGAAGAGTTGGTAAACAATTCAGATTTTTATGCTTGTGGGCCCATTATTTTTTCACCACACCATACCATCACTTCAAGGAACATTTCTTCTAAAAATGTCTGAAAACATAAACTTCACTTTGAAACTTGGATGTGACCATAAGTAAATGTTCACCCTCACCCTCATTTTTCTATTACTTTTCATTGGGTTATAAAATTTAAAACAGTAATGTGAAGGATGCTGCTGCTCTCCTGGGCACTAAGCTAAATGACTTTTCCCATCCCCTCTTGCAGTTACATGTGCCAGGGTGACTGATTCCAACCAATGACCTATGAGCAGTTCCCAGCCAGGCCTATCAACCTGCCTACCTGATATCCATCCTATGAATTCCATTCACTAGCTATCAATACCAGTGGTCATGATAGCCACAAGCTAAGAATGTTACCATAGACTTGCAAGACAGAAGGAGTCTGTGGTCCCTGAACTCTAATTTGAAGAAAGCTACCCCACTCAACAGGCACCTCAATTGATACTTCCTATAGGAGGGAAGTAAAGCTGGATCCCTTTTCCGTAGCCTCTGAAATATGGAAGTGCATGACTTGTGTCAGTTAATGACACCTTCACTAATGGACACACACACGTTTTCAAGTGCCTGGGTAATTTTCTTCTGTCTGTAATGGACATGTGGCATTCTTTCAGAATCATGACAAGACCCGCACAGGTATGACATTATCTTTTAGGGAGCCTGGGACAGCAGGAAAATAAACCTATTGTTGACAGCAATTAAATATATCTTTAAATAGAAGATACGGATGATTCAAATGAAAGGGAGTAAAAGTTTTAGGATGTGTGGATAGTTTTAACTGAGCTAGAGCTGCCGTATGGTTGCCTCATGTCTCGTATTTCTAATTAAATTTACAAGGAAATTTGATCAACAAATTAGATTTTCATCTGAGCATTCCAGGATCATATAAATTAGTGGACTGAGCAAGAGTTCCTGTTATTTTGAGGATTGTATATTACAAGTGAAAGCATACCCTTTACAAATGCTTATTTGAATAAACACCCCCATCGTTTCCACAATTAAAGATATTGCAAAGATAAGCCTAAATATAGAGACACAGAGACATATGTGTGACTTCAGACACAGGAGGGTGGGTTTTTGTGGCATGTGTGAATTGTATGTTGGAAGCTTTTTTGTTTTCTTTTTCTTACTTTTATCTTCTGTCTTCTCTGTGGCAGTTCTGCTGTTGGGATATGAACAGTAGCCACATTTCTTATGCTAGGAGCAGGTTTTCTGTTTCTGAATACAATTCAGTATTCTTCTGTCTTAATAACTGAGAAAATCTTAACCTAAGCTATAAAATCGCATTAATAGCCTATGAGGTCATAGGCCTAATACAACTAGGCACACTTAACTTCTGACCTTAGAGAGATTTTACATATGTATCCTCCAAACAATTTCTGCTATATTGACAAATTAGGAAGGACACTTAGAAAGTAGTGAAATTTCAACTCTTGTTAGTAAGACTAATTTCCTAAACTCCTGCTAATAGATTCATGCTTCCTTTCTCTTAGGAATGAAAAGCTTTTCCAGAAGACAGACCCAATGAAGCTAAATAAATATTACTAGATAGAATGACTGCAACTCAACCTGCTGAGATATTTAGTAACAATTCAATCTCTGAGGATGAAAAGTGAATTGTTAAGTATTACTTCATAGAAAATGGTAATACATTCTCTGTGGTACAGTCATCTACATCATACACATATATAGTTACAAACTAATCTTTTTAGTATTTAGTAGGATATGTTATGTGATGATGTCATATGAGTTCAACTGTAGAGAAAAGTTGATCCTGTATCAAATAGATGAGAATCTCAAAGACTGAATTTTCATTTCTGGTGTATAATACATCCTAACTTGGTGTTTGTTCAATGCTTCCTGATTGCTCCTAATGTTGGTCATCCCTGATAGTGTAAAAACCTGTGCAAGTATACTTAGAAGAAGACTATGACCCCTCAAAAATCAAAATTTGTTTAGATGATTTCACTTTCTCACCCAAAGGTTTATATTAAAAAAGAAGAAGCCTTTCCATATTTGTTTGCTTGTTTATTTTATTATCCTTTAGTTGTACAAAGGGTTTCAATTCAACATGTCAGAATACAAAGAATGTTGATCAATATTATCCCTTGAAGGTTCAAGTGTCTTTGAGAGAGATGGTATACTTTTGCTACACAGGACTTCCAAAGAAGGTGAAAATGTCAGCAGTACCATCACCACAAGTTAAATAATCCATAAAGAATTGTAAGGGGCAAAGGGTAAGAATTTTCCCTTTGCCTTGGTTAACAGTGATTATCCAATCTACATTTCACCCATTAAAAACGATAAACACCTGCTAACTGCATACCTTGGCTTTCTAGAAGCTTTATATCTTTGGACCTGAGCTATAAAATGTTTAAATGATTGTATGCAGTGGTCTTTCTGATATGTAGAAATGGAATCTGTCACAAGACCATGTGGTGCAATGGCATATTTGGTTAAAGTACTGGAGACCTGAACCCCTGGATTCTGTCTGCATAGATAGTTACGTGTGTTATGTGTGCCTGATGGAATACAGCCTTCTTTTTGGGTTAAGTGTTTATCTGAAACACAATCTCAGATAAGGACTTTCAGAGAGTAGGCATCCAAGAAGATATAAGCTGCTCTGGGGAGCTAAAGAAGGCTCACTTTACTTAACAGAAGGTAAGCCCATTCGTATGTCTGGGACTTGTAATATTAGGAACTGTGTGGCTAATTTAGCCTAATTTAAAGAAATAGGTATAAAACCAAATAGCTTTTTTTTCTCATCATCTGCTAAACATCATCAGATTCTTCTAAGTCAAATTTCATAATCGGTCTATGTGCAAGAATTCTCCATAGGAAAAGAAAATACATCTAAATCAACTGTATTTATTATATATTAGAAACAAAGCTTTGAACTCACATTTAAAAGTTATCATTCAAATAACATTGAAACCCACATAGTTTTGAATTAATTTAACAAAAGAGATATAAGATCACTCACAATACTGCAAATTATAAACATCACTGAAGAAAATTTAAAGACCTAAATGATTAAAGTGGTACAGTCTTGGATTTATAGACATTAGTATTATCAATATTATTGCATTGAGTATTGATATTGTAAGACTATCAATTCTTCCCAAACTAAGCTACAAGTTCAATGAAGTCACAATTAAACCTGATTTGAATCAAGGAAAAGGTTTTTTATATAGAAATGTAAGAGTTAATTCTAAACTTTCTATTGAGAACAGAACTTAGAAGGAACAAAAGGTTTCTACTTGTGTATTTATGTGAAGATTTAATACTACAATAATGAAATTATGAAAAATAGACAAATTTGTCAATACAGTAGGATAGAAAGGGCAAAAACAGACACACAAACACACCTGATCACTAGATAGTTCTCAAAAACCAAAGCAATTCCAAGGGGAAAAGACAGTCTTTTAAAATGGTATTGGAATGAACTTTACAAATTGTGGGGGAAGGGAGTTGGAAGGGAAAGGGAAAGGAAGAGAAAATAAGGGCAGGAGTAACACTGTTCCAAAAGAAATGTACTCATTACCTTACACATGCAACTGTAACCCTTCTGTACATCATCTTTACAATAAAATAAAAAATTAAATTAAACAACAAAAAAATAAAATTGGTGTTGGCATAACTGAGTATACATGTTAAGAAAATGAACATGGAGCACTTCCTCACAGCATACATAAATACTTCTTTGGATATGGACTCTATCCTGAAACAGACTATATCCTGAAAACTATCATGAAAACTAAAAGTATAACTTCAATAGAAGAAAATATGGAATATGTCCATTGAGCTTCATGCTCAGCAAACAACTTTTAAGAGAACATAAAAAATACTAAGCATAAAGAAAAAAATTGCAAATTGAACTTCACAAAAACTGAAATGCCTGTTTATCTGAAAGCACTAAGAAAATGATCCTCTTGATAGCTTTTTTCCTTTACAATGTTCCCATGGAGCGTGTGTGTGTGTGTGTGTGTGTGTGTGTGTGTGTGTGTGTGTGTGTGTGTGTGTGTGTGTGTGTGTGTAAGTATTTTGAGTGTAAAAGGATTTATATTCATCATATATGAAGAATTGTTAAAGTTCAATAATAAAACCAATAATTCATTTCAAAAAAAAGAAAAACTACTTGACACAAAAAAATTCAGTAAGCACATGAGAAGCCTAAACATCACTGGTCATCAAAGAAATACAAATTAAGACTGTTACTGGTCTACCATGGTGACAAAATAACTGAACAGAATGACTTACTGGGGGTTGGGAGATTTCAGTTCTTCATGATGGAGAGGTTGCAATAGATCAGAGCACTGCACATACTGGCAGCCAGGAAACAGAAATACAGAAAGAGGCCAGAGGCAAGACATACCCTCAAGGACCTACTTTCTCCAGTAAGTCTCATTTCATAAAATTTCCAGCCACTCCCAAAATAGTACCACAAGCTGGAAACCTAAGTGTCAACACATGATACTTGAAGGACACACCACAGCAAAGCTTCAATGAGACATTAGTTAAAATTAGAAAGACTGCCCACACCAAATGTTGATGAGAAGGTAGTATAACTGGAATCTTCTTATGTTAGTTTATATGAGTGTAAGATGGTACAATAATTGTGGGAAAATACCTGGAAGTTTTCATAAATATATACCTACCAAGCATTCCCATTTTTTTAGAGGGAGAGAAAAAAGAAATGAAAACAGATGCATACTAAAAGATTTGTATATGAATGTTTGAAGCTGCTTTACTCATAATAACCAAAAACTGTAAAACTTAAATGTTATAAAATAGGAGAATTGGTAAACAAATTGTGGTGTGTTCAGGAACTGTGCTGTTACTCAGCAATTAGAAGGGATAGACTTTTGATACACACAATATGGAGGCATCTCCCAACTATTATGTTGAGTCACAAACCAAACATAAGTGAATATGTAATGTATATTTCAATTTATATGAAGTTCAAAAACAGACAGAACTAAACTATATTGGAAATACAAAAATGTTGCCTATGCGGAATGGAAATTGATTTGACAGGGAGCTCTGGGGAAACTTCTGTTGGGTATAGATGATCTCTTGATAAGGAAGTCTGCCGCATGTTATGTATATATTTGTCAAAATATATAAATTATGCACTTAAGATCTGTGAATCCCAGTGCATGCATGAGTTATCTTAAGTGTAAAACAGCAAACTACTGATGGAAAGTACATGAGAAATGATCTAAAAAGCTACGGACTTCAGAAAACATCTTACATTTGCCTTCTTAATGTTCACTACGTATTTCTTCTTTCATTCTTCTGTTCTTTCCTCATTTTAGGGATCTACCATCTCTTGATGAGTGAATCAGTCTGTAAGACATTTATAGGGGGAAAGGCATAAAATCTAGGAAAAGAGTAAATAAAATATTAACTAAAGTTAGATCCGTATATATCGCCCTGCACCAAAATCAACTCCAAATGGATCAAAGACCTCAAAATAAAAGCAGATATCCTGAAAACATTACAAGAAGCTATAGGAGAAACTCTAGGGTTCCTTAGCACAGGTAGAAATTTTCATAATAGAGACCCAGAAACACAAAAAATCAATGAAAGGTTGGACAAATGGGACTGCATGAAACTGCAGAGCTTCTGCATGGCAAAGGACATACCTAGCCAGATCAATAGAAAGCCCATGGACTGGGAGAAGATCTTTGCTGGTCATACAACGGACAAGGGTCTCATTTTAAAAATACCTGGAACTCAAAAAATTAAGTCCCCCAACAACAAATCCTCAGAGAAAAACTGCCCGATTTATAAACGGGCTAAAGACTTAGAGAGACTTCTCTGAAGAGGAAATAAGAATAGCCAAGACAAATGAAGAAATGCTCAACTTCTCTAGCCATAAAACAAATCAAGAGAACATTGAGATTCCACCCCATTCCAGTTAGAATGGCTATAATCAAGAAATCTAATAAAAACAGATGCTTGAGGGAATATGGCCAAAAAGGAACCCATCTGCATTGTTGGTAGGAATGTAAACTTGTTCAACCACTTTGAAAAGCAGTATTGAGGTTCCTCAATAGACTACACATAGAGCTCCCCTATGACCCAGCAATCCCACCTTTGGGCATTTATGCAAATTATCACAAATAAGGTCATAGCAAAGCTACCAGCACAACCATGTTTATCTCAGCATTATTCACTATAGTTAAGATATGGAACCAACCCAGATCCAGATGCCCTTCAGTAGATGAATGGATCAAGAAAATGTGGTACGCACACACACACACACACACACACACACACACACACACACACACACACACACACACACACATACACACACACACACACACACACATATATGGCGCTATAGTTCAAGCAGTAGAGCGTGGGCCTTGAGCTGAAGAGAGTAGAGACAGCGCCCAGGCCCAGAGTTCAAGCCCCGCCAATAAATTCTATGCCTCTATTGTCCCATTTGTTAGGAAATGGAAAGACTTGGAAAAAATTATATTAAGTGAAATAAGGCCCAAAGAAACCCTGGTCCCCATATACAATGATGTTAAGTGAAATGAACCCCAAGACAGGGACACAAGTGTTTTGTTTTTTTTCTTGCTATTGTTTTTAAAGTGCTTATAATGCACTATGTGATTCTTTTGTTTCTTTTGTATGTTCTTCCCCACAGTATAACCCCTGTTTTTACTGCATCTGATTCCAGTGCCCTGCATCTTGTATATACGTTTTTATAATTTGGGGAGGGGAAGGGATATAACAAAATGCTTAAATAAGGATGCTGTAAGGTATATTAAATAAGTAGATTTCATTAGGTAGCCTTTGAAGAGAACACCACGTGCTATTCAGGCAGGAGAAGAAGTTTATTTACCAAACTGCTGACCCCGCTATGCATAGTGGAGAGGCATGGTAGAAGAAAAACAAAAGAGAAGGTAAACATGCTGGATAGAAAAGATATTCATCCTACTCATGTAACTGCAATCCCTCTGTGCAGTATTTTTACCATAATATGTATATACATACACACACACACACACACACACACACACACACACACACACACACACACACACACACACACACACACACACATAAAACCATAGGTCCCATGGTTTCCCTTGTTTGCAATGACTAGTACATGTCTAGGACCAGCAGAGAAGGTCAAAGGCTGTGTACATATGACCATATAAGATAATATTAAGCGAAATGTATCCCAAGACAGAGACACAAGTATTTTTTTCTTGCTTGCTATTGTTTTTAATATACTTAAAATGCACTATGTGATTCTTCTCTTCCTTTTGTATGTTCTTCCCCCATGGTATAACCCCTGTTTTCATTGTATTTGATTCTGTGTTCTGCATCTTGTATATACATTTTTGTAATTTGGGGAGAGGATGAGATATAGTGGAATGCTTAAATGGGGATGCAGGCTGACCCGTTGTGACAATGAGATGTACAAGATATTATGTTGAAAGCGAACTTTAAGAAGTTGTGAGGGGCAGGGAGGGAAGAGTTGGGGAGGTAGGGATGGTAGGGGAAAAAACAAACAAACCTCGATAAGATGGGGCTGGGAAGGTGGCTCAGTGGTAGAGCGCTTGCCTTGCATGCCTGAGGCCCTGGGTTCGATTCCTCAGCACTACATAAGCAAAAAGAAAAAAGCCAGAAGTGGCGCTGTGGCTCAAGTGGTAGAGTGCTAGCCTTGAGCTGAAGAGCTGAGGGACAGTGCCCAGGCCCGGAGTTCAGGCCCCACGACCAGACCCCCCCCCAAAAAAAGAAATGTACTCATTACCCTACTCATGTAACTGTTAACCCCTCTGTACAGTATTTTTACAATAAAATATATTAAAAATAAAAGAAAATAAAATATGTTTTTAAAGATTATTCTACTTTCATCACAAGTAGTTGACGTTTTTCAGAAGTTAGAAAACCATGTCTCATCAGCTGAGGAAGACTATAGTGATGTCATTAATATTTGTGGTTTGTGATAGTGTGTTTAGTGTATGGAATTTAGTATGCGTTATTGCTCTATTAAAATCTGTACCCACTAATTCATTTATTTTTCTAGGTTTTTTAGTTTTAAAAAATCAGGGTCATAATATGTAGTTCAGAGTGTCCTTGAACTTGAGATTCTCATTTCTCATCCTCTCAAGCACTGGAATTACAGACATGCATTGCAGGTCCCTCTAGTTCTGGATGACCATTATTTTCCACTGGCAAATAAAGATTTAAAAATGATTTAATCATTCGTATACTTGCACCTACGAATCAAAACAATCAGTTTCAGTCAATACGTACAATCACAAAAATCAATTGTTTTATTCCTTGGGTTCTAAAGCTTTAGAATCCAGTACACTGAAGTCATACAGGATGATTAGGCACTTTAGGCTCCCTTTTGGTTGCTCCTTTATTCATTACTTATGTCTTCACTACTTTTTATTTACTGGGCATTATGTACATATTGGAGTTTCACAGTAAATAAATCTATACTCCTTGCTCTCAAGGGCAATCTGTAACACAAATTTAAATAATCCAATACAGGGATGACAGTATAAGCATAGCATTTCAAATTGATATGGGAGTCCAAATGAGATTTTTGTTGACTACATAAAAAACATTGTGGAACACACTAAGGTTTTTAAAGAAACAAAAATTAGGCAAACAGAAATAAGGAATCATAGTATCCTAGGCTTCCTGGTCAAGTCATTCTTGAAGGAAAACATGATTTATCTGAGGAAAGGAATGCACAAAATGGAGAGATCAGAGTAAGAGAGATCAGAATAAGAATCCTGCATGGTGATATGAAGGATAGATTTGGTACCTCCAAAAATCACTGGGCTAGTACTAGCAAAGTACTCAATGTTTTGAAAGGGCACAAACCTCTAAAGAAGAGGGTTCAGACCTTGCTTTAACTTGGTATTCCAGAACAAAGAGCCTGGAAATGATTCTGTAGCATAAGAGGAGCTGCTGCCAAGTTAAACAGGACAGTGATGTGATGAGATAAATCTCACCTCCATGTATATACGTGATGCTTCACCAGGTATACCAGCACAGGGCAAGAGAGATGCATCAAAGGCAATTGAATGAATGAACTATTCACATGGACTAAGTTCAAATTATGAGGATCACTCATTCTTTGAGTTTCATCCATTCGTTTTTATCATTGAAATACTGAGATCTTCCATATACTTGCAACCTTCTCCTCTTTGACTTGTGCTATGTGAGGTTGCCCTATATGGACTGCAGACCTTATTTAGGTGTTCCTTTACCATATGTCTTACATATGAGGAAGAAGCAGGCAACTGGAAGGCAGAATGACAGTGAGATCAGGGTGTTTACTCCCAGGAAGTGATTAGCTTCCTTGTTACGTCAGTTTCCAAACATGGCATTCCTTTGCCATTAGGTACAGCATCAAACAATTTCTTCCCTCTTCTCCAAATGCTTACATCATCCCACCATTCTCCTCCTTTACCATCATCAGCAATGGGCAGCAAGTGCACCCAGCTGTGACCTTCCTGGATGCTGTGTGACCTTTCCTTTCTTTTCCTGAAGTCTGTCCATATTTTAATGAATAGTCCA
Source organism: Dipodomys merriami (assembly GCF_024711535.1). NCBI lineage: Eukaryota > Metazoa > Chordata > Mammalia > Rodentia > Heteromyidae > Dipodomys > Dipodomys merriami. Next base: position 36,944,625 of record NW_027206290.1, read on the forward strand.
TTGATGAAATCTTAAAATGTTCTTTTGCAATGTGACTTTGCATCAACAGGTGTACCAACTGATAGATATATTTCTCTCCTACTTTCTACAAACCAGGAATTCTTCTTAGGCCTGAGATACAGCAGTCAAGAGGACAAGACCTTTTGAGTCCTGAACTTAAAGTGGAGGAGTCATTCACTAAAGAATAGACACAAAGACATTATAATCCTTAGAGGAGTTATGTGCTCAAATAAAGATAAAAAGCATGTAAAAAGGATAAATAATGTGAATCACCAGGGGTTGAGTTTAGGGACTGAATGGGGTCATACTTGGCACAGGAAGTGTTGTCAAGCCCTAGAGTAGAGCTGATGATTTTCCTATCAGATTGGGCTCCTACAAATTCTTTACATATTGGGGTTTGTTTTTGTTTGCTTTTTTGGCAGTATTGGGACTTGAACTCTCTGCCTCGTGCCTCTAGGCAAGAACTCTAACATTTGAGCCACCCATTTTACCCTTTTGCTCTTCTTGACTTTTCAGATAAGGTCTCACTTTGGCCTGGGGTAGCCTCAGACTATAGTCTTCCTACTTCCTCCTATTGTGTAGCTACTGTTATTGATGACACTTTCTCCTGGATAGGGCATAGAAAATGAACATTTAGTTAGTTACTGCTTCAGGACTCAGGTGTAACTAGTGGCCTCTCTTTTCTCTACTACATTTGTAAGAAGGGGAATATATTACAGGCTAACAGTAAATGGCTCTTGAAATAACCTGAGCATAAGAGATGAGGATTTGGACTACAGAAACTTTATAGTAAAGATAAAGAAGGGACACACATATAATAGACTTAGAATCTACGTCTAACAGAACTTGGTAAACTACTTCTGTTGAAGGATAATTTTTCTTTTTCTTTTTTTTTCTTTCTTTCTTGTTTTATGTGGCAGTCGTGTGGCTTAAACTCCGGGCCTGGGAGCTGTCTCTCAGCTCTTCAGCTCAAGGTGAGTGCTCTACCACTTGAGCCACAGAACCACTTCTGTTTTTTTTTTCTTTTGGTGGTTAATTGGAGATAAGTGTCTCACAGAATTTCCTGCCTGGTCTGGCTTTGAACCAAGATCCAAAGTTCTGTCTCCTGAGTAGCTAGAATTACAGGCATGAGCCCCTGGTGCCCTCAGCTAAAGGCTAATTTCTTCTAGCTAAGGATGTTGAATCCTCACTGTTGGTACTGTTAAATAAGGTAGGAGACAAATGGGTGAGAACATATAATCTTGGGATATAATTGGGTTTAAGATGCCAATGAATGTATCCATTTAACAGTTGAAATTAGAGACATAAGCTAAGGGGAAAAGTCTGAACCAGATGTATGAATATATATGCATTTGTAATCATCAGTGAGCAATAGGTGACTCTTTTAGAGGAAACAAGATTGTACTGGGAGTGTGCTTAAATAAAATGGGCCAAAAACAAATTAACATTTGAATGTGTGAAGAAGTAGGATGGAACAGTCAAAATAAAAATGAGAAAGAATGATTTGAAATGTAGGAGGAGAGGGAGGAAAGAAATGACCCTGTGGAAAGAATGGATACATTTCAAGAATGGAGTGTGGGCCATGAGGATAACGTGAGGTAGACATCAGATTAGGTAGGACTGGACAGTATCCATTGGAGCAACTAATCAGACAATGGCTGATCTCACTAACCAGAGCAAATTAAACAGAAATATAGGAATAGAAGATAGATGAACTTTCCCGTTATGATGATAATTGACTTAAAGTTTGTGCCTAAAAAAATGCCATGACTAGGGAAGGGATAGTAGGTGAAAAACAAAGGAGGGGGCAACAATGTTCAACAAGAACTGTACACATTTCCGTGCTCATGTAACTGTAACACACACACAGACCCCTATGCCATCTTTACAATAAAATAAAAATTGTTTTAAAAAGCCATGACTGTGGAGTCAGGAACTAGGTTTGAGTTTCTTTCCTACCTCTTCTTTCTGTATGGCTGAATCAGGACAGCTAATCCCTCAGGGTCTCAGTGAAAAACAGAAACAAGGTATTTCTCCCTACCTACTCCAAGTGGTTGGTCTGAGATTCTCTTGAGTTAGGTAGGGTCAATGTGTTGTTAGTTCTAAATTGTGTTCTATAAAGTCAAGTATGGCTGAGCATGTAGTAATTATTAGTGATTTTCTGAAAAGTTGCACAAATCAAATAGTATTTATTGTTTAAAACTAGTTTGCTACTTGGCAAAACCTATGGTAAATCTTGTGGAAAGTGACAAGCATTTTTAGGAGAAAGGTTATGCTGCAAATTTTGTCTCTTTTCTCTAGTTTTTGTTTTTCTTTTCTGTTCTATTCTACCTATTTATTTCTGTTTATTCAAGTTTTCCTGTGTTATTGTGTGTGTGTGTGTGTGTGTGTGTGTGTGTGTGTGTGTGTGTGTGTGTGTGTGTCTGTGTGTCTGTGTGTCTGTGTATTTATGCACTTGGGGTTTGAACTCTGGTTTTTGAATTCTTGCTTGGCTTATCTGCTGAATACTAGAGCTCTACCATATGAGCCACACATCTGCCTTCAGATTTTTGCTGATTAATTGGACATTCGAGCCTAACAGATTTTTTTTCTTCCTTTGCTTTGAACAATGATGATCAGATCTCAGCCTCTTAAGTGTGAGCCACTGGTGCTCAACTCTATGTACTTTTTTAAGCCATAAGTTAGTACAGAGCTTGCCATAGGGAATGCAATATACAAATAAAGCAAGACATGGTGAGTGACTTATTATAATAGAAACTACTAAAGGAGAGATATGTTATATGTATATATTGATATACACACATGCATACACACATACACACACATACACATACACAAACTGGGAAAGAGAAAGAAAATGAACTGTTCATTAACTTGTTACATCCACTAGTGTCATAACTAAACAAAGGATTTTGAGCACAAAAGCCATTAATTGACTATACAATAGTATCATGGGAGGGTTAAATCATGAACAAGAAAGAAGATGGAGAGAAAAATCTAAATATATATATACTGAAGAAACACAAAGGGAGGAATACAAAAACAGGAGAGAGAAACACTAAGAAAAAAACAAGAATGAAATTAGAAAAAAAGCAATACATTTTGTAGTTCACCTGGGATTATAATTATGACTCAACTACTCTCAAAGCATTTTGACCTTTAATAATTGTTTAACCGATTGGAGTTTATTTCTTTGTTAATAAAGGTAATGCCAGGAGGATTAAATAAAGATAAAAGTACATAAGAGACTGTCTCCTACACTGTTCATATTTACTAAGGAATAGATAGTTCTTTAGGTCTTCAGGTCCCTGTGCTTTACTAGGGACCTTTGTTTCCCAACCTCATTTTGCACATTGAACATAGTCAAAATACAAGAAATCTTTTGGGAAGCAGTCATGAAAGTGGTATCTTATACTCTGGCCTTAGAATACCTGCCCAGCCATGAGGGTGGCTTCATCTATATTTCCCATGTTCATTTCCCACTAGTGATGTTCTCTGTATGTACAGAGCAATGAGCCACTCTTCCCACTACATCTGGTTTAGAGATTCTGAATACTGTACACACCAGTAGCCACATTCATAAACGTCTAAAAATTACCACATTATTTATTCAGGATCATCAGCATCCCTGCCTCTGATGACCCTGTATTATCACACTCTGAAATTAGAAACCCTGCATTTGGAAATTTCACTGTGTTGGATCTGGGTTTTCAGAACGAGTAGTTTGCACTGTAATACTACTTATAGATCTTTCATTTTTCTACAGAAATTAATTGCCTAAACCGCAATGATTTATAGTCAGACTGAACATGATTATTAATTTTCCTGATTATTATACCTGTGGGCGGCAACAAATCTACTTGTGATAGACCTGGCTTTGAATTGCTGCTAAAACTAAAATGTCCATAAGGTAATAACAACTCATTTTTACCTTAATCAACTTACACTTAAAAGAATTTAATATAGGGCACTTGTGCCTTGTGGGGAAACTTGGTTGAAATATAAGGTGCTGAGTTATTTATGAGAATAATTATATATTTGTTATTCTAGTTTGTACTGGGAAATCAGGATCTGAAATGAGCCTGAGATACATTAAAAATATAATGAACTCAGTGGAGCTGTATATGCTAAAGAACTTTTGCACTAAGGTAAATATATAGCAGAGTGTAGCTACTCTGATTATGGGAGTGAAAAGATTATTAGAGTGCACTAAAGTACTCTGTCTTTTTTTCTCATTCCTTATCCTGCTAGTGGCTTGAAGTGCTATCATTATTAACAGGAAAGGTAAGGCATTGGTACCTAAGAGAACAGTCCTGTCTTTCCCTCCTAATTACTCACCTGAAAATTACTTTGAAAGGGCTTTGCTCATATGTTCTAATGAGTACTGGTCCCTATTAGTTTTTCATAATGCAGGAAATACATTGGTTTGGAGAAATTGAACCCAGATCATGCAGTCCTGTGTCTTACAAGCATGTCTTGTTTAAGCTCATGGTGCTGGGATGGCTGTATATTTGTTTCTTATCTGGATACAAGTTACAAAAAGAGAAGGCATTGATTATTGGATGATATGCATACCTTATATAATTCTGTATGTTCACATCCTAGAAATATTTAAGGCTTTTCCCCTGATTAGTGGCATTATGCCGTTATGCAAATAATCTGTTATATCTAGGCACATTATGCCGTTATGTAAATGATCTATTTCATTTATATTTCCCACAGAGTAATGAAGTAGGGAAGAAATGCTCTCCCGCATTTCCCTTGGGCCATACTCAGTTCATACTCAATTGGTGATCAGTCTGTATTTCTGGACTGGGCCTGAGTTAGCCTTTCTGTCCTATATCCACTACTGTGTCTAATTGTCCTATTTAATTCAATAAATATTTACAGAATGCTTATTGCATGCAAGTTATTTTACAAATGAGAATCGCAAAAGGATTCAAGTCATGCATAGGTAGACTCTGGGATGGACATTACTTACCTGTGATCCTTTTCTGACCACTTGGACACATGATGAATGTCATTTTAGCTCCATCAACTTTTAAATTTCTTCACCAAATCAGAGATGACTTTTTTTATAAAGTTTCTGATCTTGTTAGTAAACAGGGAAATATTTTAGAATGGCTAATTTATGATTGTACAATATAAAGCATGTAATAAGCTAAATAACAAATACAGGCCATAGACAATACAGGCCATAGACAATAGGCTATAAAGATACAAATCTAGCTATAATATGGGTGTAGGAGGAAGTAAAACTTGTACTTGGAAAAGGAGTTAAATCTGTTTTCTTGGTATCCTACTTCTTGTCTCTTGCAACACCACACATGCTAGTCTTTAGTCTATGGGAGTTTAGATCAGATTGGCCTCTTTAATCAAATCTGAGTATATAATTGTAAAGAAATCTCAGTTTCTGGGGCTAGGAAAGTGGCTCAGTGGTAGAGCGCTTGCCTTGCATGCATGAGGCCCTGGGTTCGATTCTTCAGCACCACATAAGCAAAAAGAAAAAAGCTGGAAGTGGTACTGTGGTTCAAGTGGTAGAGCACTGGCCTTGATCTGAAGCTCCCAGGCCCAGAGTTCAGGCCCCACGACCAGACCCCCCCCCCAAAAAAAAGAAGAAGAAATCTCAGCTTCTGTGACAGCAACTGCTCAAGATTTATTGTATCATTCAGCAAATATTGAGCACCTATTCTGTGTCATGGAGTCTCATGTAATCTGGTAGAGGAGGAAAAGCATATGAATGAACTCTACTAAGTGCTTAGAAAAGGAGTGTGTGGGCTAGAAAGTGTCCTTGTCAGGTAAGTGAGAGAAAGTTCAAAAATTTCAATCTTGAGTCTTTTTCAACCATGTTTATCTATAGCAATATATCCAATTGGCTACCACACTTACTTGTCAAAGTTTGGGGCATATTCCTTGAACAGACAACCTATAAATCCACGCTTGGTCTCCTCTATAGTAGGCATAATGAAACAAATTCTAAAATCCTCCTCAGAATTAGAAGTTAGGCAATTTCTGTTGTGAAGATCTCCAAGAAGCTTTTTCTAGTTCTTAAAAGAAAAAAAGAATCACCACATAGTTGTTTCCTTCATTACCTTTTTAACCATTTCATGGCCAAGTATACATCTGCTGAATTAGTGCTAAATATTTAATCAGATAATGCTATTCACCTCGTAAAAGGAGAATCTTGCTTAGGAAGGTAAATAAAGAAAAACATATTTCATAAAATCCTCACACATTTAAACATTTTCAATAAAATATACTGGTATCTTGATTGCTTCTGATTATAATTAATTCAATAGTGTTTATTACATATGGAAATTATATTGTTTCCAATAATTTTCTTCAATTCCTTGTAAGAATATTCTATGTCCCACTGTTGCCATGCAACTAAATACAGCAACTTCCTTTGGAGAAGTGAATGCAGCCTACAGTAGGCTCAGACTTGGTCATATGACTTGCTTTGGCCAATGAGATGACAGCAAATGTCAAGAGTTATCTGTCCTGAGCAACAGCTTTAAGAGCCTTCATGAGAGTTTCTTAATCTCTCTCTCCTCTTCTTTTCTTTCTGTCAGAAGAATGGCATATCCCAGATGGGAGTTGCTACTTCTGATTCTTAATTCTAAAATGAAAAAGTCATATGGAATCGAGCAGAGCTATAGCCAAGTGAGAAACAAGCTTGTGTAGTGACAACCTAATCTACTGAAAGCTAACTGTCTGACTGAACATGAGAAGTCTACCTGAAACCAAGCTAAGAAACAGGGTGGAAATTATGGGCCATGACTCTGAGGTGTTCACAAGCCAGACCACTCAATAGTTCATGCCCTGAGGTAGTTAAAAACCAGAAGGGTGTCAGAGGCCAAAATGAGTTTCGGTAATAAAACAAACATGTAACACACACACACACACACACACACACACACACACACACCTTACACAAACACATATATCACTGTACTTAATTAGGACATACTTTTAGCTAAAATGAAGTTTTAAAAGGGTCTACTAATTCAAGCAAGCATAACCAAAACAAAAAAGGAATATAGAATCTGGTCATCGGTCCTTGGGTTCACCAACTCTGCCCCCTACTAGTTCTTCATCTTGATTCTAAAATGTAGCAAGTAGGCTCCTAGGTTGTTCTTATCTACATTTCCAAAATAAAGCAAACACATTGCCCAATTCTGCTAATGCTTTTAGAGGTGCCTGATTTGGATCCTCGGATTGAAATCAAGTATTATCTTTGAATTTGAACTTTACACTCTAGCAGACAGCCATGCAAGGTCTCAAAGTAAATAGGTCATCAGACCGTAGGTAGAAACCTGTACATCACAGAACACAATATTCTGGAAATATATATATATATATCATATATATGTTATATTATATATCATATTTATGAATTTGATGAATTTTCAAGTGTTGAGTTCCAGTTGCATTTTTCAATATTTATGGATTGGAATAAATGTCATACTTGGAAGAAATACAAACATATGGTAAGTATATATACATTTCTAAAAAGTGCAGAGCAGCCCAGTACTAAGCCTTATTCTGATACTGCGTAGCACACTTGTTGCTGAAATATTGTTCTCTTGAGCAATTACCATAGCAAAATTTTCTAATGTTCTCAGTATTCCAAGAGAAGAAACAAGCTACACATCACCATTTCCAGACCAGCCTCTACAATGGAGTGCATTTTAAGAGACAGAAAATCAAGGAGTAGAGATATTGACAGAAATGAGGAGGAAAATGAAAAGGGAGGTCAGGAGGGAAAGATGGAAGAAATCAAAGGAGAATGGATAATGAAGAGTGAGAAAGATGAGGAAAAGTATCAGGTGAGAGAGTAAACTCTGGAAGAAAGGGAGATAATAAGAAGGGACAAGAAATGGGAAAACATAAAGTGATGCTTTAAGATACTCTCTAAGCATGAAGAAAAAAACTGAAGATAGTAGCAAAGAAAATATGAAAAGTTGAGAATTCTAAAATGAAAAATTTATTATTTCAAAACTTAGCAAAAATGTGAAAACAAGAGAAAATGTGTGAAAACCTAGGAAACTGGAGGAGTACAACAAAAGGGAGAAAAACTGTGTAAGTGAAGGCATAAAAAAGAGCAAAGGAGTAAAACAGTCAACTGATATCCACTAGAGGAAATACAAAAGAATGAAAAGCCAGAAATGAAAAGCTAGGAAGGCATTGATTATTTTTGGTTTACTATTATCATTACATTTTGTCTTTTTAACATTTTATTATTGTAAATGGATGGTCCCAACACAACCAGTATTGCATACAGTACATCATTCTGTAGATTATATTACATATATAAATCTGAAACAGTATTGGATGAAAATGCACCCAAAAGAGAAAGCACACATAAAAGTCAAACATAAGCTATCACTTGACAACATTCTCACACAAAAAATACCATCTTTTCCAAATTATAGACCCTTAGCTTTCTAATGCCAACTTTAAATTATGTTTACCTTTCCACTGCATTTTCAGACTTGTTGAGCAGATTCACAAAATAATATGTATTTTTACTACTTTATTTGGAGGAAAATTATCCATCACGGCAATTAAGTTAGGAGAGTGGGAGAATGCCACCACCATACAAATTGACAGCAGCAGATGATCAACTCCATAGCTAAAGAGTGCTTCACAACCTCCCCCACCATTTTGAAGCAATGCTCTCTTCTGTTTATTTTCCTCTATATGTTTCCTATGTTCTTGTCTAAAGAAATTCAATTCTTTCCTTTGGGAATGAATCTTAAAGAAGAAAAGGATTAAGGTATCAGTACCCTTCACACAGAAAAGAAAAATAAAGTTAAAGATTCCCTTGAAGTGTCTGTATTTGTTCTTTGCCTGGCAGGTCAAAGTTTGCTGTTTTCAAAGGTGGACGTGTGATGAAGAGTCAGCAGCTAACCAGATTTCAAGTAGGTCTTGGGGGCCTGTGAGTTACTGTTTTTAATCTTTTTTTTCCGATGGGCTTTCTAAATACCTGTGTCGTGGAATGTTTAATTTCAATACAGCAAGTATTAATATACCCAAAAAAGGAATAAAAGTCCTGTTTCCATGTATGATGGAATACCTAGAGCATAATATCCAATTCTGGATCCCTTTCTTTTATAGTCAGTGCATGTTCCTTTGAAAAAAATGATAGTTTTGGTTTAATCTCCTGACCATTTCTAATATCAGCTTCTGAAGCCCATCTTCCCCAACTGAAAGGTGAACCTCCACCACTGAATTCAAAGTCGGGGCCTATACTTCCCTTTAAGAAGGAGGAGGAGGAGAATAGAAGTAGCAGCAGCAGGGTACATCAACTATCCAAAATTTTCTGAGAAATTGCCTTCAGACTCATTGGTAACATGCTATTTGCAATACCTTTGTTATAGTTACCTGGCATAAGAAATACTTGATCCTTAATGCTCAATGAAGAATTTACCTCAACAGAATATAACTTACACTAATGCAACAGTGTTCTAATAATGCTCACTACAATTTTTAAAAGAAAAAGAAAATTTTTTCAGGGGCTCTAGAAAATCAAGCCAAAAAATTTGGTCATCCTGTTAAACTCACCACACACACACACACACACACACACACACACACACACACACACACACACACACACACACACACACACACACACACCTCAAAAATAGAGAATATTGGGAGGGTAAGGGGGGACACAGAAATGGTAGAACAAATGGTGAACAAATACAACAGTGGTACTCACTAGACAGTTTATGGAAAATGAATGTACATCTTATGGGTAGAGACAGGAGGGAAAAACGGGGGAAAGAATGAAGGAAGGGGAGACATGGTTCAAAAAGAATTGTTCTCATTACTTGACCCATGTAACTGTACCCTTTGTATATCACCTCTAAAATAACAATAAAATAAAAAAATTAATATATAGCAGCAAAACAGACATTTTCATATGGAAAAAAAATCATCCATGCTAGAAAAGAACTCATTCAGGAGTGAGAAGTTTCTTCAAGTTAAAAAAAAAATCTAAGTCAGTTAACAAGTGTTTATGAAATATGTGTACCTAACTAGACCAACTATCTACTTTCCACAAAAAAAAATGTGGTTTTATTTTTCTACAACAAGAGCTCTTCAATCACACTTCAAATCTTACCCATCTTTCCTTTCCCCTGGGCCCTCACTGGCCTATTCTAACTCGATCTACTCCAATAATAAATTAATATGCTGATAAATTTCAAAATATATAAAAGGAATCTTTAGGAGAAAAAGCATAGAACTAAGTAAACTGTGACAAATCTCATGAAAAAATATTATTAAGAATAAAGAGCCTGGATAAAAATGTATGATCCCCTTCAACCTTTTCTCCAAACTGCATCTAGAAGTTACCCACACCACAAATCTAATATGGTCATAATAGTGATAGCAAATCAAATTTGATAATATTGATATTGATAATAATGTTAATCAGAGCTTACATATATTGATTACTTAGAATGTGCCAGGCATTATCATAAATACTTTCTATAGTAAGCTTCCTCTAATCATATCTGTCATAAGTTGAAATCTCTTCAATGGCTTTCTATTACCCTCAGGATAAAGTTCAAATCCGAACAGAATACAAATTCTGGCTTAATCTAACGTCTCTTTTAACACTGTCAGTATAATTTTCCACTACATGGCATTCCACATGCCCAGCCATCAAAGACATGCTTCCGTTCTTCTAGGACACTTGTTCTCTTTTATTTTGAAGATCTAAACTCCCACGTCACTTCCTCTTTGAAGCTTTCCCTAGCCTGACACCTCCTGGTGAGCTGTCTCTCCCAGCACCTGTGTTTGCGGCGATCAGTGCACATACTCCCATCTATTGCAATTTCTTGTCTACACATTCTCCATTAGACCATAAATTCCATATGGACAGAGAAACCAAATGCTAAGACTTACAGGTTGTTCTTAGTAAATATTTATAGCATTAGTGAACGGATAAACTCTTATCCCTGTACATTGCTTAGTAGCTGAAGAGTAGAGGTGATGTGCTTGTCTTTAATAGAAGCTTACCTTTCCCTAGGTGGAAGTATAGAATTTGGTCTCTATAGTGTTCATGATAGATGAAAATTTCCCAGAGAATAGCTTGGCATTTTCCATGTAGTCCCGCACAATGATGTCTAAAATAGGCTGTATTGATGATTCTTTGCTATGCAGGTAGAAACATTGGTGATTCAAATGTACTTATACCTACGTAAGAAATAACCCATGCAAGAATGTGTTCTATATATTGACACCGGTACTCATCTGAAACATATGTCAGATGGTGTGAGTGGGAAGGTAATCTTTGCATCTTGAGGTCGGGGAGTAATTGAACAACACACCTACACAATTTCTGAACTTTCCCTTCACCAACTGGATATGTTGCATAACTAGCTATTCTAGATTCACAAAGTAGATGGCTTGTGCTTTAAAACTGCTGCAGAACCTACAGATTTAAAGAATACAGATGGCAAAAAATATACAGATCAAAGAAAATGTCAGTAATGTTAACCCAAGCTGGCACATTTACAATTTCTCATATGAACTCTTCTGTAGCCATATTACTAACTAAAATAGGATAGTATCTAATGTTATAAGACAATTACTCAAGTGAAAATAATAAAATTATAGGACATTTACATACATCATCATTGAGACATTAACTCAATAGTAGCCCTCAACACACAAACTCAGATATGTAATAAAATATGAATAAGGTGCATGCTCAATTTTTGTTTATCAGATTTATTCAATCAAAAGGGATTGAAAATTAATGGTTACAAAAGGAATAAGTAACTTCTTTCTTCCCCTTTCTGCTTTCCACCAACATGCTCAAGACTTGAATCTTTCTCTTCCTCTCCATGTGGACTTATGTTCCTCCTATTTCCATGATGCTGCCCAATTCCCACATGTCTCTCATCCAGGCTAACTCTTATCTGATATAGAAGTCAAACCACGGAATCAATGGAAATCTTGTGCTTTTCAATTGAAACTATAAGACATCTTTCCATTGAATATTCTATTAAATCTCTGTCATTGTAAAACTTGAGCTAGCAATATCTGAATACAGTCAAATATGCCCTGATACCCAAGGATCACCAGAGGTTGTTAAAAATAAAAAGTAGTGACTAGCAACTAAATATCCAGATCTTTATTCTTTTTCCTGCTATCAGAACAATGGTCTCATTGGATGCTCTCTTGTCTTTAGGTGACCATGGGCCATGAACAGAAACATTTCATCTGCTGCCACCACAATATTCATTATTGCCATTTACATAGCTTACATGCATTTTATGATGTATTCCTGAAATTAAAATACATTATAAAATATCATAAAGGCCAATACTAGCAGTAAACAATGCTTTATGTTAGATTTATTGGATCTGAATTAAAATCGCAGGCCCTGTCAATATACATTTTTGATGATTTTATTGGAAATCCTCCAGATGGATTGTCCTTTTAAGACCTCCCCTCCTAAAATTTGACATGTTAATGATCTCCTATTCAACCCAACATTGCTATGAGAATGTTTCAAGAAAGTCTCTTACCATTGTCCTTGTTAGTTGGAAATGAATGGTTATTGATCACATGTATTGATCTACTACTGTAGATAAAAACAATACATTTCAAAGTACACTCAAAAGAGTTTAAGGACTAAAGTAAAAATGTAACTTAGGCTGGTTACTAGGTGATTGATCACAGTGATTTTGCCGCCATAGGACATAACTTACTGTGACACTGCTTATCTGGGCTCTGGAGTCGGCCCTCATTGAGCTGTGCATTATGTATGGATGATTGATGCAGGCTTGAATATTTTGTTAGATTCACCTTTCAATCCATTTTACATAGCTGACTTACATAAATGATGAGTCCTACCAAAGTTCTTCAGGAGGAATACAACAATTATGAATTCAAGTGATCTCTGGAGATTTTATTCAGCAGATAGGGTAACTTCTTGCTTTGCTTATAATCATGGAGCTAAAGTCAAACCTGGTTCATTTGGGGAGTATTTTTCCAAATGATTTCATTTGGAAAATATCTATTTCATATGTGTCAGAACTTAAAAATTAAAAAAAAACCCTGTGAAGTCAGGAGAAGATAATAACCAGGTGTATGCAAGTGAAGAGAAACAAAAACATTTGTTCTTAAGAACTGTAACATTTGAACTTTATATCCCAACCCATCTCAATTGAACTTCATTTATAATAATATTGTTATAGCTTACTAATATGAATATTTTAACATCTTCAAGGGATTAGATTAAAGACTATGGAAATGGCAGTGGACTTACAGTGATATAATGTCCTCTCTGTCAGATTCTGGGATGTGAATTCATGATTTCTTTGTCCACATAAAACAGGGCTTGAAGATGTAAAATGACAGCTGTTTTCATCTAGCTTTTCTTCCCAGTCAGTCTATTTCATACAACAGTCCATCATTAAAGATCATTACTGTATTACCATTGTTAACAAGGAAGAATAAAGCTTATGCCTCCGTCTTTCTTAGATATAATAAGTCTTATGGAACAAGAGTACCCTAAAGGCCCTTCATTTCTAAAAATGATTAAACTTCATTCAAATCACAGCCTGTAACCCACTTCTGGGCATAGTATCAAAGTCAGCTCCATAGGTGTGATCTAAGGCAGTATACTATTCCTGCCTCAGGTTTTGCACAAAGAGTAGTTTGCATGCATTATCCTCAAAGAACAGATTGCCTTTTACCAAAATCCTATGCATTTTGGCACTTGGTGAATGTCTTAGATGGCATTAACTGTAAAACATTTCTTTTTACATAATTATGGCTTTGTTTTGAGTGTGTGCTAAAATGGTTATAAAAGTTTTAAATGTGAGAGGGCTTCAGGGATAAGAGAAAAATCTTTGTGTAAAAACCAAAGCCTGTTGTTAACAATTAAAGTTAAATTTTTTTGACAGTCTTTCAAAACTTAAAAAAAGATTAAAAATTACACAGTTATTTTAATAATTGTTCCCCAAATTATAGCATTATTGAAAATGTATAGAAAATACAAGTTGTGATGATTGCAAAACACCTGGAGAATTAGAGCTATTGTTTCTCCAGGACTATTTATGTAGCAATAAGACAATCTTTGTCAATAACTGATAAAAATAAATGCAGAGAAACCCAGTGCTCATCCTAATAATGAGAAATCCTTCCTGCTACTCAGCAAAGGTCTTTGCCTCAGGCATTTTCCTGGATTCACCATTCTTGCCATGAATGTGTTAATTGACATGCTTGTATAAATTTTAGTAAAGCCATAATATTTTAGCATGGCAACTATTAAAAATATTTTTTCTCTTAATTTCACCAGGGAGGCTGAGACTCTGAATTTTCTCCCCTTGCAGGAGGGAATAATTTAGATTTTCTTCCATCCCTGTCAGAAGTTGAACAGACGAACAAAACAGATTCTTCAGAGACAATTTTACACAGAGTTACATCCATCCAATTCAATTATAAATTAAATTGACTAACGAACCATAGCTCATTATGGGAATCAATTACTCAGAACTGTCTTTGGACCAAAAATGTGGAAAATAAAAAATAATGGTCATACTTCAATATACCAGATTGTCAACGTTTGAGAGCTCTGTTTTTCTCTAGCTTGGCATAGTCCAACGCCAAAAAGAAATGATAATCATTTGTTTTACTGCTCCTAGAGATGTTCTCGTTTTATGAAGACTAGTTAATTCTTGAGTTTTGATCTCTTTGGGATGTGTACCTCAGGCTTTTTTTTTTTTTTGAGATGACAGGCCAACCCTGGAGTCATGTAATCACAAGAGGATCTTTCAGATCAACTTATGCAAATGTGTTATTAAAAGAAGCTCTGTTTTAGCCTCTAGTGCCACCCAAGCAATAAGAGTCAAAAAATCTTGGGAGGTCATGTTAGAAGCATTTTATTAATAAAATGATTCTAGTAACAGGGTGGGGGAGGTCACAACTCTCCAGAGTATTTTCAGTCCAATTGTTTGCTAAAAGTAAATCCATGGAGAGTCCAGTGGCTGCCTTATTTACCGAGCAGCAAGAGCTGATAAAAGAACAGCATTAAAGCGATGCCATTCTAAAGTCTTCTTCCTTTGAATTCCATAGTCCAGGACTCTTCCATCTGTTACAATGAACAACAACAACAAAAAACCTGTTCTTTTTTTCTTTCCACAGGCATTACCTTATTTGATTCTCATAGGAAAATTAGGAAATAGAAACTTTCAGGTGGCATACAACCACCCATACATATACCCAAATTTAAGGAAGTGTTTTTGCTCACTGTGGAAATTTGTTGTCCACTCAATATATCATGATGGTCAAAGAACTGTGTGAAGACATTTTTTCAGTAAATTGAATTATTGAAGATCCTTTAGTTTTGCTTTTCCTCTTATTCTTCCCATTCTCTTGTACTTTAGAAAATTATATGAGTAAATGTTTTGGACTCAAGTGCTCACCTGGAGAACTAAAATCTCTCAAAAGAGAAGAAGGAAAAAACGTACTACACACACACACACACACACACACACACACACACACACACACACACACACACACACACACACAGAGTGCACCCAAGGAAAGCAAGAGGAAATATTTCACTCAGGCAAAGCTGTACTCCACATGAAAACAAGTTAATCCATGTAGATATATACTTCAGCCTCATTTTGCTTGGGAACTTACATTTTATAAACATCCATCCACTTCTTAAAATGGATTAAATCTGCCTGTTTTTCATTAAAACATTATTGCTTTCAAACAGCACCTAAAACAAGAAGAGGCTAGAAGTTTTCAAATACTTTGGCTCATAGACTGAGAGAGGGACAGTCCTTTCCTTATTTATTTACCTTTTTACCATTAGAATACAGAAAAAACTGCACAGAAAGCCAAGAAGAAAGAATGGACATATCACAAAATATATAAGCATAAAATAAAGGGCCTCTTTTAAAAAATAATTTCAATGAATGAGGTTCAGGAACTCAGATCCTGTTTAGGGTTCAGACTTAAAAGTTAAAAGATTACATACTGTGCTTTGGATCAAATAACTTAAAGGGAAGCTTTACTGTTTACTGTATTAAATATTAATACCATCCAATTCACTCTGATTGCTTTCTCTTTTGTTAACTACTCAAGACTTGCAGTCTTGCTAGTTTCAAGTCCTGATTCTTTCCCTCATTATCTAAAAGACAACTGACAAGTCAGCATTACTAAATACTACTTTCCTAAGTCCTAATACTGAAATAATAGTAGTAGCTACTCCATCATGCTGTTAAGAAAATCAAATAAAGTAATGTATGCCAAGTTCTTAGTACCATTTCTGGCACACTCCAAGACTCAGTCCATGTTATTCAGTACATGTTATTCCTGACAAGGTTGTGCTTTTTATTTTATACTGCCAGAATATGCAAAAAACTGAAGCAAAAAAGATGACTATCTCTTTCTGCTCTGTTCTCAGGCACTTTGTGAAAACTTTACCCTACCCTATTTCCTAAACAGACAACTCATACAGGCATGAATGGTTTTCAATGGTTTTTAAAATGCCAAGTGGGTACCCAGGGTCTGCAGCTGGGCATCTAGAGGACTTCTACTGAGCATGTAGCATCCTGTCTGCTTTCAGTCCCCTTCCTTCATGAGCACCTTTACTACTCAGTTCTTGGCCACATCCTCAATCCCAGCAGTCCTTAGGCGGCCACCCTCAAACATAGACTCATCAGGGAAGATGACTGCTAGTGGAATGGTATCTGCCCTATAGGCTATAAGCACTGAGATAAATAAATATGTTTAGTAGTTTGGAGAAATTTGCAGGTTTGTTTCTTACAGGCCAGCCTCAAGCATGGTCTAAGTGCATTGCATGAATATTTTGTTCTTGAGTCCACATTTGACAGACTATCAGTGTTATCAGAAGTAAATACCTTTCTCTTTACTCCTTCATGAGGCGATAGGCAAAGAATCTAAGTTTGAAAGACTAAATCTTGCATTATATTGCAGCCGTTCTTGGCAAAGCCTTCTGCTGTTTTAATTTTAACCAATTAGAAGAGCCAGTCTTCTTTTATTTCAGAAATGTATTAAAAGATATCACACTCAAAGGCTGGACATGCCTGCAATTAATTACTGGTGTCCAGCTAAAGGTCTGCCATTAGCTATTGCCATGACAACCTTTAGAAGGCCTTGGCCCACCTGTTGCAAGATAGAAACAGCATTAGGCAGTTGGTTCCTGCACTTGGCCTCCCTCTGGCCTGTGGGGAATTTGTACTAATTAGAATTAGTTGTCCTTCTGTAGTCCAGCTCCTGACACAAATTGCATTCTGTAGCTTTTTGTTCCACTTGAGTTCACAGACAAAATAGCCCATGCCATGTTTGAAATGAAGCAAGGCAATATAAAAGGATTTTATGTAATTGGCTAATATACTTTAACATTTTAACTAATATCAGTGGTGGTTTCTTGGAAAGATCTTATTTACATTCTTCTCTTTTTACTTCCATAGTTGTTTATGATCATACAGGATGTAACTTTACTACGGCTTGTTCATTAACCAATTGTCAGGCTCAACTGCCTGTAGAACAAAATAAGTGACCTTTAAAAATGATAGTTTGAAATGGCCCCATGGTGATGGCAAAGAGACACACAAACCACAGAGAAAAGAAAAGGACACTTTCTCACATCCTACTAAAGGAAAACTTTATTGAAAACTGAAGCTTGTAGAGGAAGAGCCACAATGAACTAGAGAAGCCAGAAAATGAAGGAAATCAACAGGATGTTAGCATGTGCAACTTTGCAGGGAAGTGACCCATAGACAGAACCAACAGGATTCAGCCACACACCTCACAAAAGGGGATATGAGAGAGAAGCATTCAGTATTTCCCAGTGAGGGTTAACTCTTAGGACTTCTCAGGAGTAGCTGCCGGAGAGAAGTGTGGTACTTCGAAATGCTTTATCTTATAGAAAGAGACCAGAGCTCCAGCAATAGGACAATGTACTCCAAGAAGTAATGACACTGTGGTCTTTATTTTAGTTTAAATGCATAATATTTAAGTATTGTACAAAGGCATTTCAATGCAACATGCCAATGTAGGAGTACCAGGTGTCCTGATCAATGTTACCCTCTCTGTCATTCCACCCCATCTCTTCAATGTGGAGTTTATCATCTCATTTAGTCATTTCTAGAAATGGTAAAACTCTAAAGCAAAGAAATTAGTGGATGAAAGTGTTCCAATTAAATCTGCATAGGAGCAAAGGAGGTTGGAGACCCCAGTTTACTCAGTTTCATTATGCACTGGAAACAGGACTTTAAAATGTGAACTCTTTCTCTGAGTACTAAAGTTTCCAAGAAATCAAGAGACTTATCACTTCATTTTGTTTTACTGACTTTCTCTCTATATAAGAAGACTTCTAAGCAAAGTATCTTAATCTTTCTACAAGCAAGACATGGTTTTATTTTTATTAAGGGAGACCCAGTAAGAACTAAGAGAATGTTTCTTTCACAATCAATGTGTGCTGAGCTGTGGGAGATTGTTGCTAAACTACCTTTGGCTTGTTCATGAAAAGAGGAATGTTAGTAAGTAGTTTTAAAATAAAATCTATACACATCCTAGATTCATTCTTCAAGCTTCTGTATCAACTTTGTATTGTTCAATTTGGGACTGAGGCCAAGGATGAATATCACTCTCTCTTTTCTCTGACTTTGAATCTGAATTCTGAAATGATAAGAGGTACTTTAAAATTCTTAAAATAGATGGATTTAGGAATGTCTGAGCCAAGCTAGAGCCTAGTTACTCATAGATAAGCTAGGACAGCCTCTGTATTAAATGTAAAATGTATGAAATGCGTAAGAAAGCTCCCTAAAAGTCCAAGAAAATTTTGAAGTCTCATTTTTAAGCTATGAAAATTACCTACCTTTTCAATCTTTTGTGTGTTATTCCAAAGTATTACGAACCTGGTTGGGAACAACAAGAAATTCTTTTTCTATAAACAAGAAACTTCCAGATGAAAATGCCAAAGTGTTTACCAAGGATCAGGCATCACCCCACTGTTTTGTGCATTGGTAAATGTAACATTTCTTTATAAGATTCTCCTTTGCCTAGAGCCACCAGGGAGGAAGCAAAAAACATTTTCACTCCAGCATCCATAACAGATAGCATCAGTAATAATAACATAAATGAAAGCTAACCGCAAAACACAGTACAAACCACATTACACCACCAGTTGAGCAGGCCAGAATGGTTCATTGGCTTGTCAGCATGAACAAGCTGAATAATCCACAAAAAATTCTTCACTGGCATGCAGGAATATACAAGTGTCCCTGAAAGACATGATTCTAGTGTACTTGTGAGTAGTTGCCCCTTAGAGACCACAGTTCCCTGGAGAAGAAGCAGAGTTGGAGCCTCTCTAACATTCTCTGTGCTAATATTACTGCACCGAAATCACTGCATTAGAAACCATTGCATATACATCATGATTTCTACTAGGGACTACCCCTTTCTGCCAACTTCTCCAACTTCTCAGGTACCCTACTTCTCAGTTTGGATAAAGTGCCCCTTCTGTGTTCCTCATGATTACATATGCTCACTGCTAGCTTGAATAATTTCCTTTCTATTGGCACTCCCTCCAATGAGTTAGTTTCTAAACAAAAGTATCTTGAGTTGTCTATAATACCAAGCTATACACAATAATTATTCTTGCTAAAAAGAACCAGATAATACTTGGAAAGTTATTCTACAAATGTTCTGTGTAGGTGCCTGACTCTAAGGCTCAGGATTGCAGTGAAGCTTTTGTGCTTTGGGAAATTCCCACAAATAGCCAATCCGTAGGAGAAGCTATGCATATCCAAATAACCAATGTTTAAGTTAGCAAATAATACTTCTCTTTTTGGTTCTGATAGAATTTGGGGCTCTTTCTCTTACCCCAGGTCTTTTGATTTCTGAAGATAAAGATGGCATAAAGCCTAGCATAGGATCACTGTAAGTCAGGAAGGTCTGAGGTCTCTGTGGAAACTGATGGATATTTGCCTGGAAAATGAAGCACAGATCTCTCTCTGTTCCTTGGCTTAATTTTTCTACTGACCAGAGAATCTCTTTTACTTCCCTAAGATTTGGTCTTACTATGATGCAACCTTAGGGAAAGCCTAGGCCTGAGCCAAAAGTCACATTTGCAGTAACCCTGAGTTGAGAAATAAAACATGAAACATAAATGAACATGACTTTCTTAACTTTTGTACACAGCATTCCAGGGCTCTGGAACACCCAAAAAGTGAAAAGGAAAGGGAGGATGAAGCTCTATGATGCACAGGCAGTTCCAAGACCTGGTGTCTTTCCACATAGTTAACATTTTTGATATCTCTCTTTTTCTTATTTCTTTGCTTTTAAGTGACCAAAGAATTTCTCTGGAAGTATAAAGAAGAGGAAAATTGCATGCTAAGTCAGGGGCACTGGTAGCTCACACCTGTAAACCTAGCTAATCAAGAGACTGAAATCAGAGGATCATGGTTTGAAGTCAGCCTGGGCAGGAAAGTTCATGAGACATTCTCTCCAAGGAACCAAAAGTAGAACTCTGGCATTTTCTCTCTCTGTCTCTCTCTGTCTCTCTCTCTCTGTCTCTCTCTCTCTGTCTCTCTCTCTCTCTCTCTCTCTCTCTCTCTCTCTCTCTCTCTCTCTCTCTCTGTCTCTCTCTTTTTCTCTGTCTCTCTCTCTCTCTCTGTCTCTCTCTCTCTCTCTGTCTCTCTCTCTCTCTCTCTCTCTCTCTCTCTCTCTCTCTCTCTCACACACACACACACACACACAAACACATACACAAATTTCAAGAATTTGTCATTCGTAATAAGCAAGAAGCAGTGGAGGAAAATAGTTTTTCCTAGCACTGACACCACTGTCAAAATAAATGTGGGGAAGTTAACGATGGTCATTAACAAAATGGTTCATTTTACTTTCTTATGAGATAAAGTTCCATTTGATTTTTTGTTAAAAGAAAGTCAATGACAAATGTTTTTCCTTCATAGCTGCTGATTATAAATTTAGACTAGAATGCATACCAGTTTCTTAACTATTCAGAAAACACTATATTGAGAAAATAATATATCAGCATTCATGCACTTTACTATGTTCTCAGCTCATTCTTCCCAATATCCAGAACCATGATTCTTACCAACTCAGCAAAGAAAACACACTATTTTCTACAAAGCCAAACACAAAAATGTTAGAGCCTAGAATGTTTTGCAAATGAAGATAGGCATTTACTTGCTAGAAAATAATTTTCTTGAAGAATTCCCAGGCCTGAACTTGGTTTGATTTTGGTTATCCAAGAATCATATCATCTAGCAAATGAAATTCCTCTAGCAAACCAGTCTTATGAGTGATCATACCCTCCAAGTAAGACTTTTATAATAATTCAGCCAGCTGAGGCATTGGTGTTTGTAAGACTAATAAGTTTCACGATGAGGGGGCATGCATGTTCACATATCTGTCTTTTGGGGAACTGTTGGCATCAGTCTAGCCTATGGTGAGGGTCCAAAAACATTATAAATGGGGCAGAAGAAAATACACATGCTGCATTTCTTAGTAATTGAAGCAATTAGATAACCTTGTTCTTGGATGCTTATAGCATTCCTCATTAAGTTTGACTATGTTTATGAACATTTGGTGCCAACTCTACATTTTTTTAAATAGAAGATAAATGAAAGACTTAAGGGATTAAAACTTGGTTGAGAGGTGAGAAATGTGCCTTACTGCAGAGGCCTACACTTCTCTCCATTGGTACCATATCAAAACAGGCTGTGGTTGAGTCTGTACTTTATTACTGCCTGAGTAACCATGCACAGATTAAATTGATTTTCTTTACTTTGTTTCTGTTTTCAAGAAACTTGGAGGTATTGATAAAATCACTACCAGGTCATTTTCAGTTCTGCCATTCAGTGAGCTCATGATCTCTGCCAGGGCTAAGATTGGTAATGGATAACTTAAAAGACAAAGAATTCACTGTTTCCCTCTGCAAACCACTACATTTTCTAATCATCAGTATGTACAATACAGTATGTTGCTTAGATGGGAAGAGGAGAAAAAATACTTTTTAAATTTGAAAAACACTATAAATCAGTTAGCTATTGCCATCTAACAAATCTCACAAAAATGGAGTAGCTCCAAACAGTTAAGTATTTTGCATGTGTTTATGGATCAACTGGAGAGTTGGCTGATCAAGACCAGGCCCAGTATACTTTACCAGAACACTCTCATTCATTTGTGTTCAACTGCCAAATTGGCAAATGGCTAATGACTTTATATATACTTACTAACATGTGCCGACTATTAACTTCAGAGATGAAGTTGACCAAGCAATGGGTCTTATAATCACCTATTCCAGAGCAGACTTTGCTCTTTCCTGAATCATAAACTCAAGACAATATTATTTTGCCATGTCCTATTGGCTAAAACTAATTACAAGACCAGCTTAGTTTTTTTTTTTTTTTTGAGTGAGGAAATAATAATCTACTCTTGTGGGAAGGAGTTACAAGTTCATGTCTAAAGACCATGGCTGCAGGAAAGAGGGAGGAATCGTGACAAATTTTGCAATCAATCTATCGTAGTCATAAATAGTGCCTTGATGAACTGCTGTATGTGGGCATGTTTTTTGACTGTGGCGATATAGGGAACATTAAAATCTAATCATCCTCTTCAAGAAAATTGCAGTTCAGAGAAAGGGAAAGAACAAGATTAGGTTAACTAAAGTGCAATGTAATAAATTTCATTTAAAAAAGATAGTAGAAGACCTAGATGTGGGACAACTCTGCTCAAAACACTCAAGGAAAGGGCGACATTTGAGCCAAATCTTCAGGACTTTATCCCAGCACCTTATCTGGTTTCTGGCCTACTAAGAGGACACAATGCAGACTTGATTAACTAAGAGTGAAGAAATGAGAAAGCAGGCATAAAGAGAATAAGATCATTTTTAAAGAAAAACAAATATGAGGTATGTAAAAAAGGCCTTAAGTTTATATCCATTCATTTTCTTTTAACAACTGTTTGCTGAAGGGTCACTACTTGTGAGACACAATGGATAAAGAACATAGAGTATTAAGGAAGCTCAAGGGAGAATATATTTGAGTATTTTCTCTTAGTGGGACAGAATATACTTACCTCCTATAGTTCCCTATGCCCTACCCATGTAGTCATCATTACAGCTACCAAATTTGATGTGACAAAATCAATGTTGAATTCAGAGAAGATGTGACTCTCTGTAACTCACTCAGTTATTCAGTTGCCCTACTTCAAACTTCAAGGTATACTCATTCAATTGTGGCCAGCTCCCCAGTAATCTGAGCACAGACTCTGGTTTTCTTTCCTCTACAGGTAAACTGCTCACAAAGAATACAATCTGTTGTGTTGGGAGTTCTGGACTGTCTTGGAGTGGTGTGTATCTTTTATGGAAAACTGACTTATTTCCTGGGACATAGAAAAGCCAAGTTCTTGTAAATATGTCAGTGCTCTAAATTGTGTGGACACAGTCAAGTGTCACTCTTATATCTCCTCCATCTTTTACTGGTTTGTTTTTAAATGCACAATGCCATAAGATGATTAGCTACATCAAGGATCTTTGCCAATAAGTACCAGATTCTAAAGTTGGAGTTTCTCCATATGTTTAATGCCCTTCCAGAGTGGTAAGCTTATGAATCATTATCAAATATACACAGGGTAGCCCATAAAAGCATAAAAAGAATACACAGATTAAAAACATTCAATGTCCCTACATTTGCTAGCTAGATTCCTGCCAGGCATGTGTTACTTTCTCTTCTTTCTTTCTTTCTTACTTCCTTCCTTTCTTTCTATCTTTCTTTCTTCCTTTCTTTCTTTCTTTCTTTCTTTCTTTCTTTCTTTCTTTCTTTCTTTCTTTCTTCCTTCCTTCCTTCCTTCCTTCCTTTCGTTCTTTCTTTCTTTCTTTCTTTCTTTCTTTCTTTCTTTCTTTCTTTCTTTCTTTCTTTATTTATTTATTTATTTATTTTTCTTCCTTCCTTTCCTTTCTTCCTTTCTTTTTTCCTTCCTTTCTTCCTTTCTTCTTTGTGCCAGTCCTTGGGCTTGAAGTTAGGGTCTGGGTGCTGTTCCTGAGGTTTTCTTCTCAAGGCTAGTACTCTATCATTTGACCCATCACTCATTAATTGGAAATAATAGTCTCACAGACTCTTCTGCCTGTACTAGCTTAGCACCATGATCCTTGGATCTCAACCTCTTGAGTAGTTGGGATAACAGGTGTGAGCCATTGGCACCTGGCTTTGTCTTAAATTCCTTTAAGGATATTCTTTCTACTTGATTTTGTAATACTAGATGTCCAGGCTATTCAATAAATTAACAACCAGTCAGACACAGGTACTGACTGATGAGGATGTGCATATAGAGACTCTAAGTGTGCCTTTCATTACACCAAGGAGTTTGGGAAGAGACTTTTCGGATGCAGTGGTGACCAGCATAGTATGGAAAGAAGGAGTTGGAGTCCTTGGGTTCTGCTTTTGATTGGTCATCGCCATTGGACTGTGTTGTAACAGTGTCTCTATGGTGTGCCTTGGACACTGACCTCTCTGGTAAGTATCCAATCATAGACAAGATGTACTAAAAGATTACTAATTTTTCACATGGGGTAAAGGTGGGGTAGATCATTAATAACCATCTCTACTTTCATTCAAGTAACACCTATGACTAGTTTTTTTTTCAATTTTCATTATTATAGGGAAAATATCATTATTAAATATTATTATTTAAAATATTATTATTATTAAAGTGTCATTGTTAAGAAGACCAAAATGGGAAAACGGTTATATGAAATCAGCTTGATACCTGTGTCTTCGAAGCAAAAGAACTGCCAAGCAAATGTAAATTCAAACCTTACACTGAGAGTAACACTATCAACATTTGCTTCTCCTTGCACCCTGACCCACCTGCCTTTGATTCTCTCAGCACAACTGTTGTTAACTTGTACAATTGGTGGTCTGGAGGCTGGCACACTGGCAGTACAGGCTGTAGTAGAGAACTTGTGCAAAACTATCAAGGATACAGTCTTTGGTGTGGGTATCATTACCGTGTTGTTGTTTTTCTGGTCTTTAAAGGCAATTTCTTTGCTGGTGCGGTAAGACTAGGGCTTGACAAACACAGAACAAATGCTACTTCAAACACTATAATGATAATAATTTAATCAAGTGTGATTTGCTTTTAATAACTTTATTGGCCCTTTCATTTTGAAAAGTGGCCCATGTGAATGGTTTGCTTTCTTGTTTGTAATGAAAGACGAGATAAATGATCTTGCTTGTAGGAGCAGAGACTAATCACAATGTTTATTCCTACACTTGTTGGTTCGTGGAACAAAGTAATCCCACCATGCTATCGCAACAGACTGGCTTCAAACCGATGCCTTGCTGATAAAGTCACAGGCAACATGGGGCCTGGTCTTGCCTCTGAACCTCGACATAATGCATTCACCAGCTAGATCAATACTAATATTTGTGCTGCACCAAATTGTTTACAGAGAAATTCACTCACATATGTTCCTTTAAGCTGTATTACTCCCTCCATTTCACAGTTGAGACATTCAGAATCTCACTATCTTAAACCATAAGTACATGGGAACCCTGAGCCTTGAACCCTGTCTTCTACCTCTACATTCAAGCTCCTTCCTCTACACCATGGTAAGCAGGTCTTACTATGGCTAGCTCAGGCAGCCCATGCTGTATTCTTACAAAGTATTTCACTCTATTCCTAAGCTTTGTGTTCGTATACCATAAAGACCATCAGAAAATGAAAACACTAAACCTGTAAACCTGCTGGGCGAACTGACTTGCCAAGATATTGAGTTGCAATGACTTAAATTAGAGAATTTTGTTCCCTCACACCTAAGAGACCCTCTGTAATTTGAGAGGTTTATGATGGTAGAAGTGCCTATTGCTACCTCCTCTAACAAGGGGAATATTGTTTCCAAACAATGTACAAATGCAGGACTGAGCTGTTATTAAAGCATTCATAGGTTTTAAAAGAATCTCATTCTGCTGGAACATAAAGCTCATGGAACTAATTGTGCCTATTTTATATCTCTTGTAAGACTTGTTTTGCCACAGGCAAACTGTTTGTACTAACTTGACTCTGCAAGTTCTAGGCAGTGAAGCCACATACCAAATCATAAAAGGACACAGATGGGTAGAATCTGGGTGATAATGTCAGAGCACAGCCTTAATTCCCTAGAACTGATTTCTAAACAAAGAACGGTAACCGTAAGGGTCTGAGGTCTAGGTAAGGAATAGAAGGAGGCATAACTGTAATCGATTCTGCCGCCTATATCTTACTGAGTCCCTTAAAAACTACTTTGAAAAAGAAAAAGGTGACGAGCAAGTTTATTTATGCTTTTTAAAAGGCACTGCCAATCCCAATTTATCAGTTACTGTCTTGTGACAATTTATTCATTGTTCACTGTTAGAAGGCAGAAGTTACATAGAAATGCATGATTGGTGATAGCTTCTCTATTTCAATATGGTATAATAGAGATAACACAGTGCCCAAAAGCTCTGCAGACGACTTTTTGTCTGCTTTGTCTCTTTTCATTACTCTATCAGAATCTTCATTTAATATAATCCAAAAAAGCAAGGTAATTGCTTCACTTATCGGTTATCATCGCTCTCGCATACTTATCGTGTCAAAATTATTTATGTGGATAGGCCAGGTTGATCTTGCTGCATTCGGGAGCCTAAAATTTGAATAACTGTTCTGCCAGTTAGGTTATCAAAATTGCAGCATAAGCAATGAGTTTCTGTTTTGTGGATGTAAGAGTAGGGGAAAGCAATCGCTCTGAGCTGTGCTGGTAGGAAGGGAGGCCTGGGCTATAGGGAGGCTCTCAGAACCATCTGTTTGATGAAAGCCAGAAGAAATGATCACAGAATGAAGAGAGACTGGATGATTTGCTGTGTAGGTCTGTGACAAAGTCAAAGAGAAACGGGGTTTATTGGACCCCGCATTTCAGTGTTTTCCTTAACAATATCTTCACAATAACCATTTACTCTAAAAGGCAAGACAAACAACCCATTCCCTGTCTTCACACATCCCTCCCTCACCATGACTCTCTACAGATGAGGGTTACAGGATGCTTTTTGTCCACTTGTTAACCATTTGAAAGTTGTCAAGTATTCTGTCACTTTAAGGATTAGGCAAACATGAAATATGGCAGATTTCCAGGCTAGAAGCAAACACTCATTTCTACTAAATAATTTGCATTAGATAAGTCTTGTTTTGAGACTCTCTCAACCCCTCTCTCTCTCTTCTAATTGTAAAAAATAAAATAAAATTGTAAAAAAATAAATAAATTATATTCACTCTTAGCTCAGCATCATCAAGAACTACCTCAAGTCGTACAGAATGGCGACATAAACACAAACCTTAATCCTTAGTCTCAGAATCAATATCAATAGAGCTTTTTGTATGTGTGGCTGTAGTGTGATTCGAACTCACAGCTTCCTTGCTTACAGCTGGTACTCAAGCAGTTGAGCTAAGCCTCCAGTTTCACTGGCAGTTGGGTTTAAAGTCATCACCTCCTACTTGTTTGGCAGGCACACTATTGTTGAGCAATGCCTCCTCCTCCCCCCCAACTTCCCCTTTTTGAGACTGATTTCTAGAATATAAATCAAGCAGGACCTCATGATCCTGCTTTTCCTACCTCCCTACTGCCAACATTATACGAGTGCTACTGTGCCTAGCTTTAAAGTTACATTTGCTTCTCTAATCTGCACCACAGAAGATGACAAATGCAAGTGGGAGGAAAAGTCCCTACCTCACCTCCAAGCTAGACCCTGTACTTGCTAGGCAAGATGGCTACCACTGATCTACACCTCCAGGAAAAAGCATCAGCAGTGTCTGGCTGTTGTTTGGTTGATTTGGTTTGTTTCTTCCAGTGCTAGGGATGGAACACAGGGCCTCATGCAACTTAGACACGTCCTCTACCAATGACTTCTAACCTATCAAATTGTCTATTTTGGAATACAGTAAAACATGTCAAGGGAGTTATCCTGGTACCTAGTCCTCATTCCCATCAGCATGTGCCTCGAACTATGAATAGTGTTCTTCAGATTGTCTTATGATCTCCTTTGGCTATTACTGGGTACTATGCGATATTAATTTTTCACATTCGTTCAATGAAGATAATTCTTTTCAAAACTACAGATCCTAGCCAGGCACTAATGTCAATAACAAAAGTTTATCCAGACTAATTATCAGTTTATTTTTTAATATACAGCTGGTCCTTTGTTGAAGCTTTAATTCCTCATTATGTGGTTTGTTGTAGAGCTGGAATTAAGGGAAAAATACCTAGGGCATATCTATATTTTTATTCTGCTACTTTTAAGGTAAATTTTCTGAATATTCCAGAAGTTAGAACTGACCATTAGTGGGCTGTGTTATTTTTTAAAGTCCTTCCTAACTCTGAGATTTGATTTTTTTAAGATGGGATCTTGTTAGGTTGTCCAGGATTTAGGGCTGTAAACTTGTGGTCCTCTTACCTCATACTCCCAAGTTCTTGGACTACAGGTATGCAAACTACATGTGGCTGAGATTTGATTTTTCTTCAGGAATCTCACACCGTAGGACTATATCTGAAGAAATTTCTTCACCTAGGGTAGTGGTCAATTGATATCTAATGTACATTTGGATGTGTGTTATGTGAGTGGGTACACAGACTTTCCTCTGAACTTCAAGTTTCTAAATTGTAGTCAAAATTTAGCAAACATCAAGAAGCTACCACCTACAAGGCCTAAAGCACCGCTGACATCTCAACCCTGTAAAAATCATTCTTCATCACTTGGCATATTATTTTAGGACAAGAGCAAGGACACTTAACACCCTGTGTTGTCACCTTAAACAACACATATATCATGTTTTACACTGAAATTCCAATTCTGAAGTTAGGAATTATGTCTGTATACTTCATTACCTTCATAACAACCAAGAAAATGTCTTAGACACATTAAGTGCAAATAAATTGGATCAAAGAATGAACAATTACCTCTCAAGATACTTACATGATACTCTATAAACAAACCATATGCATGATTTTAAGTACATGTCATTCCTTTGTGCTTATGGTCTAGGTTTCATTGTCAGTCTTTATAATGCTTTTACCTAAACCCAAAGTGAGTCAAATACGGAGGTGGAATGTTAACTCAGACCTACTAAGGGCTGACTTGTAAGAGATGAAGGAAATAAATTACTTACACTTAAGTTCAGCTTATCTGAAGTGCAAGTTCACTACAGTATTTATTTGCTAATTTATTTGTTCAGCAAATAAATTTTGACCATGTGTCAGGAATTCTGTAGCTGCTAAAATGGAGAAAAGAATGGAATAATTTTTTTCTGCCCTGGAAGACTTTAAAGTGCAATCATGGAGAAAGAACTATAAACAAATAATTAGATAGTTCACCTCTACTTTGCTGTGTAACCTTGAGCAATTCATGTATCTTCTGGGACCCTGAGCTTCCTCAATCTGGTAAATAATGAGAATCCTATTGAAGCTGGGTTCCTATGGCACAATTGAAATGAAATTTCACAGTGTAGAAGATGGCAGAAACAGACATCCAATAAATGTTGCTTTTAGCTGAGTGGATAAAACACACAGGGATGTTGGGTGCTGGTGGTGCATACCTGTTATCCTAACTACACAGGAGGCTGAGATCTGAGGATTGCTGTTCAAAGCCAGCTTGAACAGGAAAGTCCACAAGTCCTATCTACAATTAACTACCAAAAAGCTAGAAACGGAGCTGTGGCTCAAATGGTAGCGCACCAGCCTTGAGGTAAAAAGCTCAGGGATAGCACCCAGGTTCTGAGTGCAAGCCCAACACCAAAACATACATGTGCGCGCGCGTGCGCACACACACACACACACACACACACACACACACACACACACATACAATGCAAGGGAATGTAGAAGAGACAGAGAAAAAAAACTAACTGAAAATGTGAAGCAAGAAGGGTGAGTGGAGAATTTAAAAGATAAAAATGGGAAAAATGAAGATTCCTAGGAATTTAAGCCTTAGAGACAAAAGCCAGAAGCACAAAGCATTGCATCACATTATAGAATCAGTGAGGAGCAGTGCCTGGATTTCCTTGGAGCTTCCTGATGCTCCTTTCTTCCGAGTAATTGCCCATTAGTTCTCCCTCAATCCTTCTTAACTAAAACTCCTATATCAGCACTTTTTTTCATTTTGGTTTGAGTTTAGAATGAAGACTAATTTATTGATACAGCATTTCATTCATTTTTAAATTCTAAAGTACTCACCTCCATGTGTCATATATGTGGATATTTAACACATATCCTTCATGTATATATATATATATATTAAAGAAGGAATTGACATCAGAATAATGATTCCTTAAAGCTTTCCAATGTAATATTATATTTTTGTGTTATATGGAGCATGTGGATGACAGCATGTATGTAAACAAAAGTGAAAACATGTGGCCAAAATCTGCATGTCTTAATTTACCTACACGCTTAACAAGATATTGATTAGAGTCCTAATCAAATGTTTATAATAGATAAAGTAAGTTTAAAATCTGAGTATTTTTTTCTCTAGAATACTTTTATTCAGTTTTGGACACATCATGTTCCATTTTTCTTGTGAATACATTTATCCCCTGCTCATTACAGGTAGAGTTCGTCAAGACCAACTAACATAAAAATATGTAATATCCCAAGTAAGTTCTAAACCAGTTTGAATTCTACCTTACCTTTATTTTTTATCTTAGACTTCTTTGTTTAGGCACATCTCTCTAGTTATTGTTTTATGATCACACTCTTCTATATACACATGAAACTGCCAACAGGCTCAGGGAACAATTTAAAATCATCCAAAGCCTTTAACACTATTAAATCCTACTTGATCCATGAAGAATAATTAGCAAGGTCTGGGGAACTTGTATGGGAATTTACCTATTTGCAGTGATGTCTATCTTTTTGTGAACAGACTGATGAGGTTCAGCCATGCTCAGATAACATTTCAGAGCAGTTCTGAAATAACTATGGGGTTTCCTAGTTCAATGTATTGACTATGTGCATCTCCTGCCCATTCTAAATTACCACCAACATAATAACATCTACTTAAAAATAAATACATCTTTAGCAAGGTTTGGGGAAAATAAAAAAGGTGAGGAGGGAGAGAGAAAGGAAGTGAAATTAACAGACCAAAAAGTTGACAAACTTCTGGAAAACAGGATGCAGAGGGGATCACATTGTTAGATAAATCCTGGAAGAATAAAGCACAACCTAAAACACTCAGAAAAATGTTGAAGCATAAGTAAGAACAAGTTTCCTCTAACGGTCTCTGAGTCTCCAAGCACTCACAAGCCAGAAGTAACAAAAAAGCAACAACAATCAGTACCTGTAAGTCCACCCTCAGAAACCTGGCTAAGTAACCACTTTTCTTCATCCATATATGGAACTTTTGACTTTTTTGGCAGCTGTGATACCTAAAGCCTGTGCATGTTCTAAAAAGAAAAACAAAACAAAACAAACAAAAAAACACAATGAACATGGAGGTACCTATTTCTTTGTATCCTGGTTACTGTTGCTCAGGGTAGATGCCTAGGAGTGGTATAGCTGGGTCATAGGGGAGGTCTGTATTTAGCTTTCTGAGGTACCTCCAGACTGCTTTCCAAAATAGTTGTGTAAGTGTACATTCCCACCAGCAATGCAGTAAGTTCCTTTTTCTCCCCATCCCTGCCAGCATTTGTCTTTGGCTGAATTTAGGATGTGGGCCATTCTGACTGGGGTAAGATGGTATCTCAGGATTGTTTTTATTTGCATTTCCTTTACTGCCAGGGATGATGAACATTTCCTTGTGTGTTTCTTTACCATTTTTATCTCCTCTTCTGAGAAGTCTCTTCTGTAGCTCCCTTCCCCATTTAATGATTGGTTTGTTAGATTTGGGAGAGAGTAGTTTCTTGGGTTCCCTGTATATAATGGATATTAGGGGATAATATCCCCTTAACGGTAAAATGAGCCAGGCACCCGGGGCTCACGCCTATAATCTTAGCTGCTCAAGAGGCTGAGATCTGAGCATAGTGATTCAAAGCCAGCCCAGGCAGGAAAGTCAGTGAGACTCTTATTTCCAATTAACCACCAGAAAACCGGAAGTAGTGCTGTGGGTCAAATGGTAGAGCACTCACCTTGAGCTGAAGAGCTCAGGGATAGCACCCAGGCCCAAAGTTCAAGCCCCATGACTGACAAAAAACAAAACAAAAACAACAACAAAAAAGATAAAATGAACTAATATCACCCATGCCTGTAATGGCTATAAAAATCAATGTTTACTTTATAAGCAAAATTTAGAGACTAGCCAAAATACTAAATATTGAAGGGAATCCAAACAGGAGAAAAAGGAAAACAAAAACAAGTAGATTTAAAAACCAGTCTTTGAAAAAATTGTGGTAATGGAAGTAATAAAAGAGAACATGATATTTCTAGCTTTCCAGGTGCTGGTGGCTTATGTAGATAATCCTAGCTACTTAGGAGGAAGAGATCAGGAGGATCTCTCTTGAAGCTCCACCTAGACAAAACATTCACAAGACCCCATCTCAACCATAGTTGGAAGCACTGGTGTAGGTCCATCATCTCAGCTACAAAAGACACTGAGATTGGAAGTATCATGGACTGAGGCTAGCATGAGTAAGAATGTTCACAACAACACACCTCAGCAGAAAAATTTTGGCATGGTGACATGCACCTGTCATGCTACACTATTATGGTGGGAGGCATCAATAGGAGTGTTCATCCAAGACAGTCCAGGGAAAAAGTGAGACCTTCTGTCAAAAATAAAGGAAAAAATGCTAGAGATGTGACTCGAACAAGCAGAAAACTTTTCCTAACAAGCAGGAAGCCTTGCGTTCGAAACTTCAATGCCAAAAATATTAATTCTACTTAATATTCAAATTCAAAAGTATATTGTATTTGAAATATGAAAAATAAGTGTTTATAAGCTCCTAGATAAACCACGTTGTATGCACTAAAACTCAGAAAACAATTATATAGAATGTAAGTCTAGAAAATCCTTTACCTACCTTGTACATTTAAGAGGAGAAAATAAATGCAATGAAGAAACCAAATCAAAGAAATAACCAAAGACAATAAATAAAACTTTCTTCCAATTGGAAAAAATAATAGCCTAAACACTGGCAAAGCTCACCAAATCTCAAGTGGAAAAAAACTTCACTAAATACATCTTTGTTCTTGTTTTTAAATATGAAAAGAAAAATCATTAAAAACCTTTGAGAAAGAAAAATACGATTACTGAGAAAGAAACAGGCAACAAAAATAAATGTCATTTTTTTTACCATCTCTGCATTTGAACTCAGGGCCTTATGCCTGTTAGCCAAGTACTTTATCATTGAGCCACACCTCTAGCTCAACATCATTTTTTTATTCCATGACCCAGAATATTATAAAGTAATTTTAAGCATAGAATTAAGTGCAATTGTAGATAAAGGCATTTCATACATAAAAGAGGCCAGAAAGTTACATTTTGCTTGCTTTTTTCTAAGAAACACATTTGGAGACTATATTTCAGTAATGGAATAATCCAAGAAGTGCACAAAAAGGAATCCAAAAGCAGTTTAAGTTAAATCGGAAGTACTATGAAAGAAAATAGAATGAGTAGTAGGCCAAAAAAGAAATGAATAAAAATTAGAAGGAAATTAAAGGACTTGATAAAAATGATTTATATTTATTGGAGTATGTTAATATGAATGAGAATACAGAAGTAAAAAATCCATGGTGTGATAGTAGTAATTGAGCAATTGTTAATACATATATCTGTACACATAAGTATATATGCTGTAAGTGTGTCTTTTTACTTTGATATTTGCTATAATTTGGGATTATACTGCTTTTTCTCTTTATACCACATAAATAGAGAGCATAATAATCATATAATTATAAAGGAAAATATTCTTTCAGATTTTTATTTTTTCAGATTTTATATTTTTAAGTCAAACAATAGTACCTGAAAGACTTATTTATAGTTACAGAAGCTAAATGTAGATGTATGAATGTGATAATATCAGTGTGTAAGTGTAAATTATTGCAGTAATGCTTTTCATGTAATGGCTTTATTCTCTGAAAACATGAATGTAATGATTCAGCTGACTTAAGTCAGCAGGGAGGAAGAGAATGTATAGGTGAACTGATTTTCTCATCTCAACTAGTATGAAAATAGGGTCTCACGAAAGCCAGTGTTTAAAAACAGTTAAATAAATTGCTAAGTAATAAAGAGAAACCAACAAAAAAAAAAAAACCCTAAAGCACAAACAGAAAAAAAAGACAACTAATTAAAACAAAAACAGAAAACCATTGTCAAAAATTTAGAACTTACAAGGGAATTTAGGAGAAAATAAAAAGTACTAAGCTCAAAAAATTTTTCATCTTTCATCTGAAAAATCTATAAATGACATCTAAAATCTTAAGACAATCAAGAACTTAAGAAAACAATATATTATTTAGAAAGAAGGAGAGAGCTGTCTGAATGCCCAAAGAGTAGCAGTTAAAATCACTGGAGTTAAAAATCTTTGGAGACCAAGATTTTCATGCACTTTCTTTTATATATTTAAATATTTTAACCACTATATATGCATATAAGATTTAAAAGAAAAAAATTAATTAAAGATTTCACTTGGGACTATTTTGTAGAGATACTTAATTATAACAGAATATGCACTGAAAATTTACCATTATCTATGTATTCAATATTTGTTGAACATCTATATAAGTGTGTTCCAATACTATGTTCTAAGTTTATAACAATGAATCAGAACGACATGGCTCTCATTGTAAGAGAGTTTACTGTCTATCCATGAAGACAGACATTAAACAGATAATTACACAAATAAATTGCTCAATTATACTTGTATTAAGTGCTGTGAAAGCTAAGTATATAATGACTGAAGAACTGAAACCTTAGAGTTCAGGTTGTCCTGGGTGTAAAAGCATATTTGATAAACTATGATTTCTTGGTGCTAACACTTTAAGCCATTGGACACACAGGCAATAACCCAGTATGAGATTTGTCTAAGAAAGGCAACTAAACTATTTCCACTTCAGCAAAGTTCTGTCCTTTATTCCATATAATTCAAATCAGAAAAACATCACTTAGAATTTACATGGTTTTTAACTTCTCTCAATTTAAGAGATTTTCCACAAAAATGAATCAGATCACTTAGATACTTTTTTAAATAAAAAGATATTAAAAGCTGACAATTTGGCAATCTGCTATGAGACTAGGCAAAGATCAACACACTCTAACATTTGAAAAATGCATAGTATTTCCAGAGCTGTCAAGAACTTCAAGTTGTGAAGGAAGTAATTGGATCTCCTGCACTTAAAAACTATTTACTTACCCATTTCCATCAGCATTCACTCACATAAACTAAGTGTGAGAAGCAGAAAACATGTTTTCATCCAACAAGATATGGGGCAGTGTGTGAGAGACTAGAGGGTCTTTTCCATAATCAGAGGACTGGCCATAGAGGGAAAGCTGAGTGGCAGAGAAATTGGGAGTAAGGGGGTAGAGAAGGGAGCTACAAAAAGAGAATACATTAAACATTTTTAAATTTAATAAAAGTTTTATTTTTGGTGCTTTAAACAGTTGGGCCTTCTCAAGGGCTGTGTCAGGAGGAACACATTTAATCTATGAGTGTGCACAGTTTATCGATCCGATGACCCTAGATAAAGCCATTTCAACTCCAAGGAGCCTAAGTTCTTCCTTCCACCTATGGGGCTCTCAGAGTTCAGTGCCAAACTATTCACACATATATCCCCAGCTTTTATACCCACTCTTAGTGCTTCCTGTTTGGCAACCTGTTAAACTTAGCCGTTTGGTCAGACTCAGATTGCACATTGGGACACCTTGTTACTGGCTG
Source organism: Dipodomys merriami (assembly GCF_024711535.1). Lineage (NCBI taxonomy): Eukaryota > Metazoa > Chordata > Mammalia > Rodentia > Heteromyidae > Dipodomys > Dipodomys merriami. The sequence continues at coordinate 36,980,538 of NW_027206290.1, forward strand.
TTCCCTTTGAATTAATGCCCATTCAGAATTGAATGCTCCATTTAAGCAGATGGACTAAATAGAGTGCACGGGACAAGTTTGTTCTTGTGTGACTCAAGTGAAGTCAACCAAGCAAGAAGTTTTCTTTCCTACCAATAAGAAAGTTTTATTTCAACCAGTATGCTATTATTCTTAAAATGACAAATGCAGTGATAAGTTTGTCAAAGCTTTAACAGGACAACCAAAAAATGCTGGATTCCTACTGCCACTGTGTACCTCCTAACCTTACAAATTTGCCAAATGAAAGGTAGGACAATAATTTCAAGGTGAGTTAAGTACAGGTTAGATTTCTTGGGAATTTTTTTAAAGCAGTATTTATTCTAAATGTTTGGGGCTTGTTTATTCTTTTGGAGAGTAAAGGGCATTTTGTTTTGGTGAAGTCTTTTCAGTATCAGGGTAACAATCATAATCTCTGCTTTGAAGAAGACCTGGTAGTTTCTAACAGCTCTTCTAGAATCATCTTAGAAATGTGTAGACAGTATTTAATTTATACCATCACTACATCACACCACACACACACACATACACACACACACACACACACACACACACACACACACACACACACACACACATGTGCATTTGAAATAATATAGTCCTAGTAGGTTAGGATTCAGAAAGGTTATGTAACCTATTTGAGGTTAGGTAAACAAGTGGTAGAACTGACATCTGACCCCTGTAATGTGCCACCAAGTATTCTAACATACAAAACATGTCTTGTAAGTAAATGTCATATTTTTCCTTGACTTTCATTATTGTTTCATCAGTGTTTATCTTGAGATGCTTCCCTCTTCCACAGAACATTCCCTTGCTTTCCCTTGGCTCTCTCTTACCTGCATTTCCGGCCTGCCTGTCAAATAGTTAATGATCTGTATACAAACACTTATATGAACTAGTGAAGCTCAGCCTTTAAAAGAATCCTAGGGGAATTCTTTAAAGACTCTTTTACAATATGAATAATCATCCCTTAACTTACTCATCTGTAAATTGTTGGTTGCGTGTAGTAGGTTTTCTTCAAGCAGGGCCAATTATATCCAGAGTTGATTTTTGCTTTTTTTAAAATCTCTTCTAAAATGTATCAGCTTGGTTCTGACATTTCATGATCTAAGAAATCCAATGATTTAAATGTCCATAACCACCATTCTCCTTTTAGAATTTACAAAAGTGGAAGATATGGAGCACAAAGCCTCTTTGTTAGGGAAGATTTCTCATGAAATGGAAATTGTAGCCCCTCTCACGAACTTGGAATACTTATTTGTTCAGACATAGGATGATGGAAATAAAATTTAAGCACTCAGAATATTATTTCTATCTATTTTAATTTTGTCAGAACAGACCCATTTTCCATAGCTGATCCAATTAAACTTTTATATCAGCTCACTTCTCACTTTCTTGTCGAGAAAAATTGCTGTTCTATAGCTGTACATTTTAAAGCAAATACCAGCTGGCTCTGGTGGTGAAGTCTCTTCTTTGGCTGATCTATCAGCTCTAAGAGATCTACCACCTTCTACCAGGTTTAGTTTTCTAAAATTAGAAACAAAATCCAGACAAATGCATATTTTTTAAGTTCTCTGAGCAAAAAGTAAAGAGTTCCAGCAAGATCAAGCATTGCATTGTTGTCAGCAAGTCATGAATTCGTGGCAATGTGCATGCATAACTTTCTACCGGGATGCATAAGTTTCTACCGGGATATTATAATGGCTTTGGTCTCTGTTGCTCAACCACATATTTTGATCCTGAGTACTCATTTCAAATTTAGCTCTTATGTTGCAACACAATAACCTTCCTAACGAATGGTAATCAGTGGAGATAGACATTGATGGAGCTCTCCAATTCACTTTCTCTGAGATCTCTGAAACACATTTCTTAACTCTTCATGTCATCCAGATCATGTTATGGATTTGTTAACTTTGCAATACATTCGATTGAAGCATCATAATTCTTTCCATGACAACAGTGTCTGATGTTACAGATGCACAACCAGCAAGGTCAAGAGTTGACAGATGGAAGTTGGAGCTGAGCAATTACTTCTCCCAAACCATTAGAAAGAATGTAACTGAAGAAATGTGGAGTGATAGCCTGAAACACAGGGAACAAATTTTAAAAAGCACAAAAATAATTGCATCGCCTTTAATGAATCTTTCTTTGATATGACACCCAATCCAAAAGTCTTTACATTCCTTTTCCTTTTTGAGGTGGTGGTAGTTTATCTGAATTATTGTTTTTCCTCCATCAGTCTTTAGACTTAATCTTATTTGCTTTTATGGATACAGCAACCCTTTTGAATAGCTTTTAACCTTTTAAAAGTTGCCTTGACCTGAAAAGCCTCAAAAATTTTAATATAATACTAAATGATAAAAATTGAACAATTGAGTGCTTTTCTTCCTAGCAATTTGAATGCAGTGTTCTGCGTCCTAAAGCAGAGTTTCTGATTCAATTTAAAAAAAATATTAAAATACCTGTATATTGCTTGCTTCTAGCAGAAACCTTCAGCTGTGGCCTCAGATTCATTGGTTCCATTGTTCCTTGTGCCCCTACAATATCTTGGTTTTCTCCTTTCCAAAGAAAAGAATGTGTTTTATCCTGCAACATGTCAGCTTCAAAGAGCTCTTACTTCAAGTGTCCAACTCATCCTTCTGGTAAATTTAAAAAATCCTCAGCTTTAAGATTGTCTCTTTCAATCCCATATAATGTGGATAACTTCATGACTAAATGTAATAAGCCCAAGTCTTTTGTTTGCTTTGTATTATTTTTTTTCTCACCATGGTCTCTAGGGCATTCTCACTTCTGCATTTAGTACAATGTAAGACAAGAAGATGACCCACAAATTTCGATACACTTTTTCCTTGTAAATCTTTGAGTTTGTGGAATTTAATTACAAAATCAAAAGGAAGACAAAGCAAGATGGCATTTCTGCCAGCCTGGGAGCTGGGTGTCAGGGCCCTCAGGCTGAATGCTAGCCCAGGTGGGTGTGTGGGGAGAGCTGGGAGGGGTGTGTTCTCACCAAGAGCCGCCTCACTTCCACAGAAGCTGGGCTGGGATGGTACTCTGGCATCTTGAGCTGAGGAAGACTTATTGTTGGGAATATCAGTCAGCTGACATTTTGTCTCCTGCTCTCTCTATCTGAGAGGGGGATCTGCATTTTCTAAGCCAGTTAGCGGCATGCACCACAAACAGCAACGGGCTGCAGGCCCGCGGTATAGACTGTCACCCAGTGATAAGTGTGCCAGCTCAGTGGTGCAAAGGTTTTCAGATACCCTCCCTTGGGCTATCATTCCAGTAAGCAGCACCACCTCCTCCTGCTCCTCCCTCTCCCTTCCACACACTGAGCATCAGGCTCTGGGAGCTCCCTTCTTCACAGAGTTAAAATAACCCATCCCGGCCAGCGATGCTTAAAATTGAACCATGGTTCAGGGGAGCAGTAGGCTCTTTCTGCAAGCACCCTAATGTGTTAAACAGCCATGCCAGGTAGCTCGTTCTCCTCTCAGAATCAACTACTTATAGAGACCATCTGTCAATGGGAGTTCGTTTTTATGCAAGTCCTCTAACCTAGCCTTGGAAAGATAAATAAACTGGTATTTGTGTAATTTGCTTTAAGGGCAGTATCTCCCCACATCTTGGCTCCCACTGCCTGCTCTAACTGCAGGTCTAACCGTGGAAAAAGGAATGTAGTTTAGGAGGCCTGATGACTGAGCATGTACCTGCAACATCACTTCATTCCTACTACTGAGGCTCAACATGTATGCCTCTTTAGGCGATTGGAAGTATTTCATTTGGCATCGTGATTGCCTCAAGTAATATCTATTTTCAGAGAGAGAGAGACACACACACTGACAAAGTAAACTTAAACCAACTGGAACATTTATTCTTTGGGTTTAAAATTAATTTCCTGTATTTCTCTGGCCTTAAGAAAAAATCCTATTGGAACTGCCACCTTATGAGAAAAAAAAATCAGAAACTGTTTCTTTTACACCAAGCCCAGTATCAGATGAAATGGAAATATGTGAAGGCTTCCTCAGTGTTAACCTACTGGAACTTTCCAGCTGAGAACTGAAATCTGCAGACTGTTTTGGGTTAAAACTCTGCTCCCTTCCATGTTGGGTAATCAGGTGTCATTTGGACAAAATAAATGAGAAGTACTCAAGGCATCAGAAGAGGTGAAAGAGCAGAATCTGGTTTGGATAAAAGTTTAATTCTTCAGTTCCAAGAGGCATAGCCCTTCGAAGATACTGAGCAAAGACAGACAGGAGAGGCCAAGTAATGAAGATGGATGCATCTTGTTATCAGCAAGCCGTTTACTAGGGCCTGACGTAACCTTAAACATTGCAGATAGCTCAATGGCACTTGCCACTAAATCCCTAATTAATGAATAGCAGGCCCTAAATTAACAATGTGCATTTACAGATGAATTCTGGGTATTCATTAAATGATGTTCAAATGTCAGGTAGTAACTGTTGGCTTATTCCTGCTGGATTATTGTGTCTACTTACAGAGTTTCCACTGAGCCTTCTAGTTTTCTAGGCCTAGAGACAAGCTATGAAGCTGAAAGAGATACTGTTCTGGGGGAACTCACCATTTGTAGGTAATCAGAAACAATCCCATATATAGTTTGTGAGTCCAGTTCAGGTTTTAGAGTTTGAAAGGCAACCAACTCTGCCGAGGATGGAAAGAGACTTTTCAGAGCACAGCACCATACTGCACTTTCGTGGGCAGTCTAGAATGTTCTCTGGGGAGGGTAGAAGGTTGAGATCATTTGTATATATATATATGGCAAAAGTTTAATTCGTAAACAATTAAGGATTTATGGTAAAGGAGCTAGGGTCTGGCTCCAGTGAACCTTCTTTCTGAGTGCCCCTCTGTGAAACCCTACCAACCTGAGCCAACCAAAAAAAGTGTTCTGTAGTATAGCAAACAGTAGCTGAGTTAATTATCTATTACAATCTGTGGGGGTTTCCTCTTGATTTCAATGAATAAAACAGGGAGCTGAGGACTTGTAATGTAACAAGATGTAGCCCCCGTGTGGAAAGGTGTAAATATGGCTATTAAATAATATTATTACCTTCAACTCTTACTGAAGTAAAATAAAGACAGAAGCCAAGTATGAGTAAGACTTTGGAAAGAAAATTAAGTGAAAAGAAAAAAATTAGACTTCTGGGGGAGGTGGCTATAAAAGTTACTTCTTACAGCTATAAAGTGAGGACTAGGGATGGATTTGGGGAGAGGTCATTCAAACATACCTTCCTTTGGGCGATTTCTGGCCTGGCAAAAATCCTGGGGCAAGGCCTTTCTATTGTTGTGGGGTGGAGGGGGGGGGGAGCTTCTGAGGCTTGGAGCCGTCATTTTCTAGAAACATCCACAGTAAAGAAAGCTGTGTATCAGCTGGGGAAAATTCCCCAGGCCACTGTGCCAAGATCCATGTATGGTTAAAAAGCAAAGGCATGCCCTTGTTTCTAAGAAGCCCTCCCACGCCAGGCTTTTCAAACTTGAATGTGTATGGTTGGGGACAGAATACTCTCATGGTTCTACAGGGGCAGTATAAAGGCAAGCCAGTTTACCAAAGGAGAAAAAAAAAACTAATAATAACTCTTAATTTTAAAATGCCCAAAGGATTTTTGTTAGGGGTGGGGGTTGGGAGAGGGGATGCTGTATTCTGGATGCTTGTCACCTAAATATCCCTGAGGAATTACTTGGGAAGAATTGAAGAGTGGGGGTGGGGATGGGGGGCGGGAAACAGGTGTTTCCCTTTTCCCAAGGACATTTCTCATTTATTATATAGCTAGTCAAAAGTTTCTCTTTTAACAGACTTTATCACATACAGATAGATAGAAGCTGTGAAAGAAAAAAAAAAGCACCCTGAACAATCATTTTAAGAGCTGCTCTCATTCCATATTGCGTGGCTGAATACAAATCCTTTATTCTTCCCAGTTTGATGATGAGATGGGGATTTAACCTCTGCCTGCCATCATTATCAGTTCACTGCGTTTCTGAGTATAAACCACAAAGCTCCTGAAAATGTAAGTTACTGGATGTTTGCCCTTGCCCTGTTCTCCCTCGTAGATCCAAGGCAATCCAAATGCAGAGCTTACTGGGAGGGGAGAAGATCAATAGAAAAGAGTTTCTTATTACAACATTCCCCTGTAGTTCTCAGAACTCTGTCCATGGGCTCTCTCGTCCCAGTGGTCATACAATTAAGGCAGGGGGAGAAAAGTGGACTTCAGAAAATGAAAGAGAATGGGCAAAGGACAGAAGTAAATAGCAACATCTTTTTCTGCTTCCACAATGAGCTGCATTACCAGCTCATCAGAGCATATGTATAGACTGCCTTTCCTCAGGTTTCAAAAGCCGAATGGTTCAATCAGAAATGGATGTCATAATAAAGCAACAAAGGAGCTGTCCCTTACGTAACCCTCACTGGCAAAATCTCAAGAATCCCTAGCCCGTAGCTCTCTGATTCAAGGGGTCCCTGGGGTGTCTTACATGTGTCCAAAGTCACTGTAAGAGTCCCCTGCTTCCACCTCGTGGCATTTTTCTCTTCTTTCTCTGTCATTCCTGACTCCCAGAATGACTCTCCAGATGTTAAAACTGACATCAATCCACAAGCCAGATATTTCCACCCTGACATTGTCTCTTTTAAGACTCTGACCTTGGCCTAGAGAAGCTTTTTTGGACTTACATAAAAGAAACCTCTTCTTTCTCAGTCTAACATATTATTTGGGAAGTTAAAGGCCAGCTATTTATTCTTGGGAAGGTCTTCTCGTAGAGGGGACATGTCATCAACTCCAACCTGTCAGCTATGGCTTCTCCTTTCTATCCAAAAAGAGTTTCACTAACTCATTATAGCAGCTCAGATAGATACTTCTGAATATGAATGGATTATCTGACTGTGTGGTGGAGATCCTCATGCTGAGATACTCAAATACACTTGATTAGATGACAGGACATTTACCACAGTGTCACTACTAGATATAGGATCATGTACCTACCAAAATAGCCTTGTTCTGCAACAATAGTGCTTTTTTGGACTACCTCTTTTATGAGAATCATCCTACATCCTGTAACAAAACAACAATATAAATTAATAGATCAAAAACAACAGAAGTTTATTTCTCCTGTTAAAAAAAACAAACAAACTAATGACCATCTAATGACCCAGGATCTTAGACTCCTTTACTCCATCCATTCATTCTATTACCTTCAACAGTTCTTAGCCTCTTCAACATAGAATCAACATACTACTTACACAGTACTAGCAAAAATGAGTTGAATAATCTCCAACAAATAAGGCATAGGAAGCTGAAAATATACACCTTGGCTAAGGAATCATTTCTCTACAAAAACTCTACCCTCTGGAAGAGGAAGCAAAAAATGCAGAGACAGATATATATGCCAGAGTATTCCACTAAAATATATCTTAACAAAAGAACTATAACCACATATATTCAATTTTGACTTGCCCTTATTACTCCATATGTTTCAGGTGTATTATGCCATTCAGTTCTTACCATCAAACAAAAGTGAGGCAGGTCAGATGTTATTGTACCTTATAAAAATTATCCTCTTTAAGGAATTTTTTGGAGAATAAGGAAAATGTCTTATAGAATCTTGTATCTGTGGGAACAGCAATATAAGTACCTCCAGAACTCTGCTCTTCCAAAACAGGGAAGAAAACTCACAGTCAAAAATTACCAAAATCAAGATATTCAGAAATATGTTAGTGAAGCAAAGGTATGGAACATCTAAGCACTGTTTATTCAAGCAATTTTTCACAAGAAAACCAGACTTTACCATATTAAAACTTCCCCGTAACTTTGAAACCTAATGACTCCTCAATTACATAGAAAACCAGCAGCTCAGCAGCCATTAGTAAATTCCCAGGGAAACATTACATTTAACAGGTCTGATAGTTCCCTAGAGTATCTAGGTAAAACTTTGTCTTTACATGATCTGGCTCAAAGTCATTTAGGATGAGCCTTTTCCCTGAGAACACATGTCAAAACAATCTTCAGCAATTTTGTGACCTTGAAGTTGCCTGAGACAACTAAAACAGTGAAGGCAACTAAGAAGTTAACCATAAATCTTATTTAATGATAGTATTAGGACTTGAACTCAGGCCTTCACTTGCTAAACATGTGCTCTACCACCATACCATACCTCCAGCCTAACAGCCAAAAATCTTAAAAGTCAAACTTGAGAAATGAGATATCTTTGGAAAATACTATCACTCTCCTGGGAATCTAACAAGCCATGTATGTGCCAGAAATGCCTGAGAAGGCCCTAAAATCTTAACTTTGTTTAACCTTGGGCTCTGCAGAAGCAAGGAAGAAAGAGAGATGTGTAAGTAAGATTTCTATATCCAGCAAAACTATCTTTCAAAATGAATGAGAAATTAAAATATAGATTATAGATGAATAGGAGTTGAGTGTGTGGAGAGCTGACTTGTCCTATAAGTAATAATAAAAAGAACCCTTGATGAGATAAAATGAAAAAGGACTAGAAATTAAGTTATGCATATGAAATTAATTAATGCATATGAAAAATTTTGCAATTCTCAACTGCTTAAAGAAATAGTTTAAAGAAATCTAACCCTGCTACTGGGCAATTTATATACTGATATGTCTTTTATAGACAATAAAATGAGAAGGAATGAGAAAGTATGGAGTGATAGTAGATCCAAGTCCACTCATATTCATATAAACTAATTTGTAATGATTTTAAATCTCTCTTTATGTCTTTTGTATGGATATAACTTTTTTTATGTATTACATAATAGGTGAATCTATAAAACATTATGTCAAGTAAAAAAGCCATAAACTATATTATTACTTTTATGTGAAATTTCTAGAATACATAAATCCAAAATGATATAAAGTAGCTGAGTGGTTACAAAAGCAAAAGAGAAAGGGAGACAGAGTAACGGCTAAAGGGGATGAGATTTCTCTGGGAGGATGATTTAAATATTAGAAAATTGGATAGTCTACAAACAAGCAAATTTACTAAAAACATTCTATTTAATAAAGGGAGCATCTCATTCCATCTTTAAATACTATAGTGTTAGATTATCCATATTTCTTATACCCATACATCAAATACAAAGTAGAAGAGAATAGAAATTTGGAAGCAAGTATAATCTTGACTCTCAAATGTATTCCTTCTTCCTTTTCACCTGCAGTATTTTTTTTTAAAGCACTAAAATAATTGCAAGAATTTTGCGAATTTTATTGGCCATTGTTCTAGGAAATCATTGTTTTGAGTAGTTAGCACATCCCGGTGTGCTTTATTGCTTTGTGATGAATTACCATAAAGTTGGAGGCTTTAAAAAAACATAAACATCTTATTTCACAATTTCGATGAGTTAGGAGTTTAGGGACTGATGCGAGGGTACTACCATTTTTGTTGTTCCAGCAAGGTGAAATCAATATGTTGTCTAGAACTGTAGTTCTCATCACATTCACAGGTCTGTCTACCCTCAAGAGGGCAGGAACACATGGGTCATGAATGGGTCGTTGGAATCACCTTGCAATTCTGCCTACTAGAAGTAAGTGCTCCATGGATCCAAGTATGAACCTGATAAACTAAGAATATACACAAAATAGTCACTTTTGAACATTATTTGGGATGACTCTATCAAGCCAAACTCAACAGAGCAAGTCTCTGCTTAAACATCACACCAAATAGTAGTTTCCAAACTTGTGTGCCCAGAAAAATGTTGTACCTAGGAACTTCTATATTCTACCATTTAGAAATTCAGATTTAATATAGAAGATATAGCTAACCTCAACCATTCTATCTTCTACACAAAAAGAAAGAGTGAGACAGACAGACAGACAGACAGACAAACAGACAGATAGACAGAGAGTTAATATCTTTTAGAAGTTCCAGATGGGCAGCAAGATTGAGAACTTACTCTAAGACTTTGCAAGCCACAATTAGTTGAGAAGAACCAAAATAGCACTGTGCATAAACTCTATGCTGCCTCAAAAATAATTAAATTTACACACATATGTAACTAGTTACCATATTTAATTTAATCACCAATTCCTCCTCACTTTTTATTCATAGGGGGAATAAAAACGCTACCATGAGAAAGGAAGCCTGTGGTTTCTATGGCAGAAATACTTGAATTTAAATCTCCACTCCACTAATCACTCATTTATAAGCTCCTCAATGTTGGGCTCCTCATCCATTAAATGAGGGAGAGCAGTCTCTGCCCTACCCTCCTCTTAGGCTGATATAAGGATAAAGGGGCCTGGCAAACTTTCCCCAACTTATCCCTGGAACAAAACTCATTTTGATACAGCACCTTCCTGAGTTTTTGACAGCTTCCTCAGATCTGACCCCTGAACATTCGGGAAGGCTGATTTCCTGCCTCATATTTTGAGAAAGAGAAGTAGAGGACAGTAAAGAAGTATGTCCCTTTCTCCCTGACTGCCTTTCTGCCTAGTGTTCAGCTTCTCCTTTGCAGAATTTGCTTGACAGAGAAACAATCATACATTTGAGCAAATGAAAGGTTGTCTGTTGGTGGATGAGAAAAAAATGTTCCCTAGAAAATTTTAATATCCTATAACACTCCTCCCACACACAGATTGGGTATGCCTGGCCAATTACAGCACAAAACACCACTCATGCACCCACCACACCACACTTCCCTTTGCACCCACGAGTTACTGTGATTAATAAGCCTCAGCCAGCTCACTGCCACCTGCTTACCCAGTCTTGTGCACTCAATACCTAACCTCTTCTACCAGCAGGTAGAGGTTAGGAAAGGGAGGTCATGTGGTCTGACCTGAGGTGGAAAGGGAAATATAGAATTCTTCATAAAGTGAACACTATGCACATTTGAGCATCATTTTCTCATACTTGCAAACAATTAGACCTGTTTTATGCAATTTAAAGGACAGTTCAGAGCATGAAGTGAGAAAATAGACATTAAATGTGGCTTGGACTCTTCTATGCACTGTTTCACGATACAGTTCAAGGTCTGAAAGGCTGGGAAGCATTATTGGGAATGGATAACTCCCATTCTGTCAAACCTTGCCCCATGTACTCTCTTGTCCTTTCATTGTAAACTGTGAATGAGGGAATCATCAGATTGGCCTGTATGCTTCTTCAGAGCAGGAACTGTCTTGGTTTGATCAAAGGCTGGCCTCTCATGAAGGAGGATCCACAGTCAGAATGTGCATTCAATAGGGAGGTGAGAGTCCTGACCACCTGGGAACAGAAGCTTCGGGACTCAGGGATTTTGCCTGTGTGGTTAACTGCTATGCTACAGAAAGGAACTTTAGAGTACAACTTGGCACCGAGTGAATAGAATAAATAGTTGTTGAATAAATGAATGAGCAGATATTTAAATTTTAAAATGTAACATTTTATTTGATGGAGTAAAATGGCAGCTGCTTTAATCTCAAGAAGGAAAGCAAGCAGGCTCACCCAGGGCAAAACTCAGAATCTCTCTCTGGGATGCTTTCTCTGTAGGTCCTTCCCTTTCCTCCTCTGAGTAGCTCTCTCTTGCCATCTCTCCTTTCTCTGGTCTCCTTACCCACAGTATTTCACATTGTTCCATGAGTGGTCGATACCTGGATATTTTGCCCAGACTTCTTTGTTCATAATCCTAAATTGCCTTTGATCTCCAGCTCCTCCCATTCACAATCTCCCCCACCACTTCCTGCATAGTTGAAAGTAGCACTCACGCACTGAATAGAGAGTTTAAGTGGGTTTGCATTTTCGTGTCCTATTTTGTAAGTGTCCTCTCTGTCACAGTCTCTCCCCAAAATAGCCACAGTGTAATCTGTTACCTTCCATGTGTTCCCTCTCATTCTCTTATAGGTAGATAGTTAACTCAATCATGCTTCTCCAATGAAAGGGGGGAAATTAGAAATTATTGGCTCACTTGAACCATGATGTAGTAGTAGTAATTTTTGTCCAGAATCCATCAAGTGTGAGATTATAGAATAACCAATGTTCCAGTTTTTTAGGAAAAGGTATGTGCTATAACTCAAATAAACAAACTCACGCAAGGTCCATGTTATCATTCTAATCAGATGGTCAGATGAAACCCCAACTTGGCTCATTTTGTTCAGCTATCACAGAATGCTTGAGGCTAGGTAATTTACAAAGAACAGAGACTTACTTCTTATTATTCTAGAGGCTGGAAAGTTTAGTACTAAGAGACTACATCTGGTAAGGACCTCCTTGCTGCATTAGAGTATGGCCAACAGTGTCACATAGTGACAGGGAAACATAAGGAGCTAAAGGCAATTTTATAACAAGGCCACACTTCTAATAAGTAACGCACTTTCACAATAATGACTTTATTCTATTCCCTCATGATCTAACAATGCCTTTATGGTTCCATTTCTCAACATTGTTGCTTTGGGAATTAAGTTTCTAACATACAAACTTTGTGGCACATAGTCAAACCATAACAAGGTTTTTCTTTTTTTTTCTTTTTTATTGTGAAAACACTGTACAGAGGGGTTACAATTACATGAACAAGGTAATGAGTACATTTCTTATCAAGCATTGTTGCCTCCTCCTTTGTTTCCCCTTCCCATCCCTTCCCATCTCCTCCTCCCTGCCCACCCCACCCCTACCCCCGCCCTGCACCAAAGGTGTAAAGTTCATTTTTCGACATAACGTCTTGTATATCTCATTGTTGCAATGGGTCCACCTGTATCCCTATTTAAACAATTTTAACAAGGTTTTTCTACCAACATTAAGAAGGGGAATCAACTCTCTTCAGTCCACCAACTTAAATGTTAATTTTGCCCAGAATTACCCTCACAGTAATACCCAGAACATCCTGTTCATTTACGTACCATGGATGCTTAATGACAAAGCAAACCTCAACTGTTGTGTGTGTTCTTAAATATGTGTCAAACAAACAACATTGTAAATTCTATTTAGTAAATCACTGTGGGTGTGATCAAGTAGAAAAGGCATGAAAGAATCAGAGGGCTTGAGTTTGAATACTGATATTATCACTTGCCCTGAAATAGGAAAACAACTAGAATATCCAAATTCATTCTGCATTAGTTTCCTGATTTTCCCCATTTTCTATCTCATAACATTGTTGCAAGCATAAACAAAAGAGGGTCTAATCTTAATCATGGAAATCCCATAAGGTACTCTTGCAAGTGTGTATATTGCTGCACTACTTTCAGTCTTTCAACTTCTTATTTATGTAAGCCTTCACTCATTACTTAAAGGCAAAAATAAAAATAAATAATACAAAGGTAACTTTGTATTACTTTCAGAAGGTGACTTCTGAAAGATCGAAACCTCAAGCAAACTCTGCTATAAAACCCCAGGAATCAAATTGAAAATGAAGTAAAGAAATAGACCTAAAGTTTGGAGATGACAAAAAAAATGTCAAAGAACAGAAATGACTGTGTAATGGTTGCAACTAATAGGAACTTTATTATCCTTAGAGGAGGCATTGTGTTCTCCATAGCAAGACAGAGATACTGTACTTCAAGAAAGGCCTTCATTTATCATAAAAATGATACTGGGTATCATGTAGACCAGCTGTGAGGCTCTCCAAGGGTGAAAGAGACAGACAAATTGTGTCCAAGTGTAAAGGAAGAGAGAGTCACAACTCCTCCAGTGCAGCTACTTAGCCATTGGGCAGCAACAACAAAATGGCTCAACTTAAATGGCCAGCAAAGCAAAGATGGGTCATGTCAGAAGACACACACACACACACACACACACACACACACACACACACACACACACACACACTTCCTATCTCTGCTTTATAATGGATGTTCTCTTGTGCTCAAAAAGCTTCAGTGAATTATGAAAGACATTTTTCAGACATTAGAAAAATTCCAATGTTGGAAAAAAATTTGCCATCATTTATCAGAGGCTGAAAGCTATGATATATTTTGCATGGATGTGATATGGAAACACATGTGCAGTGAGTGGGTGAGTTTTTGGGTCAACCCCAAACCCACACTATCCTACTAGTAATTGGATTCAGCCAAATACAGGATGGCGCACTGTGGGTCATGGAACATCTTAGAGCTAGAAACAAAATCATTCCAAATAGTTCTTAAACCCCAAAATGACAACCACAACCCCTCTATCATTTAACTAAACTTGTATTATTATACTGTGATGAGAAAAATAGGCTCAAACTTAACACAGGCAAATGTGTCTCCTATTCAGCTTAAGGCATAATAGACTCCCATCTTATACCTGCTGTCTCAGTCTGAACTCACTGAAGCTTTTCACTCTTAATCACTCTGCTTCTCCTTGGCCTGCTCAGTCCTTAATTGTTTCTAATTGATCTCAATTTGTACCCTTGAATTGGTAAATCACAACCTAATTGAGAAAATGCAATAGCATCCTACATATCACTGTCTTTGATCCTCTCAACAGCCTCCTGAAGAGTGTTGAGAATATTTTTATTGTCTCCTTTTTCATAGAAAAAACTTAGTCAAAGAATGATTACCCCTAAGGTCAAACTCGTACAGAACTGATAGACAATCCTGAGTTTTAGGACTCCCTAGTTCAGTGCTCCTTAAACATGGAAAAGAACTTCTCTGCCTTAAGGCAGAGAGAGAGAGACAGAGACAGAGACAGAGATAGAATGAAAGGGAGGAAGGAAGGAAGGAAGGAAGGAAGGAAGGAAGGAAGGAAGGAAGGAAGGAAGGAGGGAAGGAAGAAAGGAAGGAAGGTAGGAAGGAAGGATCAAGCGAGAAAGAAAGAAAGAAAGAAAGAAAGAAAGAAAGAAAGAAAGAAAGAAAGAAAGAAAGAAAGAAAGAAAGAAAGAAAGAAAGAAAGAAAGAAAGAGAGAAAGAAAGAAAGAAAGAGAGACAGAGACAGAGACAGAGAGAGACAGAGACAAAGAGAGAGACAGAGACCCTCACAATGTTCTCCTCCAGGATGTCTCATAATTTCCTCTTCAGGAGCTCCTTAAGAACAGCATAAAGGCATATCCAGCTGGAACCATTTAAACAAACTGTACAGCCTGGAGGCAGGGATGGACTTAATGACCCTGGGCTAATCAATTCCTGCTTCCTAACACAAGGAGTGATTGCAAAGTAATGATCCACCAGCCCCAGACAAACATCACAGTTATACATTAAATGAAGTTTCTGATTCCTCATTCCATGATAAATGTACAGTTAATCCTGATTCCTGATCCATCATAAATTGCTCTTCTCTTCAGGGTCACTAAGTGACATTTGACTGTGAGTTGTAGAGGAAGTTGAGCTGGAGAGCCTCAGCTGGAGTGGGCGCAATATTGTAGGTATTGTAAGTGTTCGTATTAATCTGCTGCCATCTGTCTTTATTTTGCTAACCCACTCAATCGGACACCATAAATGTTAACAGACATAAAAATGCTTTTCTTCAACATTAGGCACACATATCTTCTTGCTTCACCTCCCAAATCTCAGACAGCCCTTGATTATCATAGGCAATGCCACGATGAACCCCCAGCTCCATGAAATGGCTCCAAACAGTGATGCCATATAAGGCATTGTTCCAAACCCACAACCAGTATTTGGATTCCATTTCGAGGCTCCACCACTCCTGTACTTAGCAGCAAACTCTCCTCCTCTTACACAGAAAGATCCCGATTGCCGCCTTTAGCTCATCCTCTAAGAATGTGGACTCAAGCTGGGGTAGCCAAAGTTAGGCCAATCACTTCTTATTCTTCTAAGAGATCATGATGGAGGTAGCTACATTTCTACTCTTGTCCCCTTCATCCTACAGGCTAAAAAAG
Source organism: Dipodomys merriami (assembly GCF_024711535.1). Taxonomy (NCBI): domain Eukaryota; kingdom Metazoa; phylum Chordata; class Mammalia; order Rodentia; family Heteromyidae; genus Dipodomys; species Dipodomys merriami. The sequence continues at coordinate 36,996,310 of NW_027206290.1, forward strand.
AAAAACAGAAGAACTACTATATTTTTACTGCTATCTCTTTTATGAAAAAAGTCATTCATTTAATCAGTAAAAGAGCTCCAAGTAAGAGCCTTGCCTTATAATTTCTGAGAAATATGCCATCTCTCTGAGCTATTGAGAACTCCTTTGAATTCTTTGCCACCCTGAGTTCACTTTGGTAAATTTTGAAAGGATGAGAAAAATCTTAGCATTTTGAATTATCTTAGCATTTTGCTGAAACACTTTGTCTGCCTGGTGTAGACATTATGGAATGCTGCCCAAATCAGATTCATTCCTTCAACAGCCACAGGCAGCGAACACTTTACCTCTAAGCTGAGTCTTTCTCTAGGACTTTCCCCTATCCTTTAGGACTTTGCCCCTTACCTAGCAACCTGTATCCCATCCTGTTCTAGTCTGAAATTGGAATCTCCACTCAAGTGTATCACATTTCAAAGGCAGCCCCCAGCTAGTGGCACTATTGAAAGACAGTGAAAACCTTAGGAGGTAGAGTTTAGTTGGAGAAAGTAGACAAGTATTTCCTGTTTGGGAAAAGTCGTCCTTCTGGTTTTGTCCTTGGACCCTATCTCTTCTTCTCCCCATCACCTGTCTGCCATGGAGTAAGATACTTTGTTCTACCACACCCTTCTACCATGATCTTCTGCTTCACCACAGGTCCAAAGACAATGGGACCAGCGAATCTCAATAAACTTCAACCAGAATATATTATCTCTTCTGTTAAGTTGATCTTTCCATGATTGCATTCCCCACCCCCCCACCCCCGCCTCCTGCTCGGATGAAGAACTAGCTCATATGCCCTAAGGACCCCTACTTTCTTTCTATGACTGGCCAGGATATGCTTATAAAGCTCTGGATCCAGCCCTAATTCATGACAAGTCTGCAGGGCTATCCCAGCCCTGGAGATTTCAAAGGACCCTGTGGTCAAGATGACCCTCTTGTTGTGCATGACTATTTGACTTCTCTTAATCATGCCCCTCTCCATCCCTCATCTACTGTTTCAGTGTCCCCTACCAAGGAACTTAACTTCCTTCATGGATATTTGGAAGATAATGACTTTAAACAAGAATCAAATGACAGTATGTCATTCGATATAAGTGATCATTCTGAGCTTTGGACCAGAAGAAGCCTGCATTATAGAAATGATTGTTCATGGGTACCAGAGTAGTGATAGTGAGCCAGGTAAAGCATATATGAATGTAGCTCTTTCAAACATAATGGATGTCATGGTATTAAACATTATATCATATTGAGCCAACTGCCAGGTTTTTTTTTTTTTTGGGGGGGGGGTCCAGTCGTGGGGCCTGAACTCTGGGCCTGGGCACTGTCCCTCAGCTCTTCAGCTCAAGGCTAGCACTCTACCATTCGAGCCACAGTGACACTTCCGGCTTTTTTTTCCTGCTTATGTGGTGCTGAGGAATCGAACCCAGGGCCTCATGCATGCAAGGCAAGCACTCTACCACTGAGCCACCTTCCCAGCCCCCCAACTGCCAGTTTTGTAGCCACTGAAATGTTGGCCTGTATGTGAAAGAAGGCAAAGAGATCACAGATGTTCCCAGGCTACTCACACACACTCTCTGACTGAACACCCCGTCTTCTTCAGGATAGGCAGAGAAGTTACACTCCTCAACCCTTCCTCTTCATCTCTTCTGAACTACTTCCTAACTAGTGGAGTCCAGTACTGTGATTTCTTTATGGTAACAGAACCAAAAGGCAGAGTAAGTAGATTGTGTTTGACAAGCTTCCTACTCTACTAGCTGGCAGAGTTTTATCTCATCCATCAGCCTTCCTGCATATGGGGATGAAATCAGACTGTGCATGTTCTCTGGCTGTGTTCCTCCATCTTGTCCAAATCTTCATGCCTCCAGACCTATGATTCCTGCTCTTGTTTCACAAGATCTGGAGTTATCTTTATTTATTTCAAGGGATATCACAAATATACTACATGATATATGTGTGTATGTCTGTGTTTGTGGAGAGAGAGAAGATTTTAACTTATTAACTAAAAATCATATATTTCCATATGACCCTTAGGAACAAGGAAGAGTGATAAGAAATCAACATGATAACCCTAAGCTTCACAACTTTCAAGCTCTTAGGACTTGTATCATGGGTCTACCCACAATCACTCTAACATTTGATTCATTCAAGCATTCGTTGGGAAGATAGGGAAAACTGCACAGCAACTGCAGAGTGGTATACTCTTGTAGTCATTAGCTATGTCAGTGATCTTGCTGAGACAAAATAGAAAGTACCTAAATCAAATTCACCAAATGCTTACTCTTTGGTGACCAAAGTATGTTACTTCAGTTTTTGTAAATGGTTGCTTATTTTTAAGCCTGTAATTTTAATATCCATCTGTAATGACAGGGAAAAGCACATAATCTGACATAAATGTTGATCCAAAAAGTAAGAGTGTGTTTCTAAGAGAAAAAGGACTGGGGTGTGGGGAAAGTAATCATATAATGGCCTGTCATTCTCTATTTTCCAAAGGCTTTTATTGAAGCATTTCTCTCAGTAATGCTGCTTTTGCAATTACATAGCAACAAAGCATTTGAAATAACTTTTTTGACATTATGAGCATAAAAACTTAAGCTGAGGTGAGGGGTTTATAGAAAGTAACTTTCTTTAAAAGCATTATGCTCAAATGCTAAATGCTGCAAGAAAAGAAAAAAAAAAACAGGGAAAGTTTAAGATGGATAATGTCTCTGCTTGGGAAGGGTTAAATACCAGGAATCAGACTCCAGCCATTCAGGAACTATCTAATGATAGCATATATTTCTTTGAATAATGTAATGCTTAAATCCTGATATCCTTTTGAAAAGAGCTGAGGTTGAAGTTTCTATAAACCAGAACTAGAATTTCCTCCTATATCAAGAATTTCTGTCTTCTGCACTATTTCCTTGGTAGGTTTGTTCAAACGAGCAAATTTTATTTTATTTCTGTGTGGATCCTCTTAATAATAATACCCATTGCTCTATGAGTCTCTTTAATCCTTACTGAGGAATGATATGGAACCAAGTGCCTAATACAAAATTTCAAAAGACACCCTCTCATCTCAGTCAACTTCTGACTGAATGTTGATTTTTTTCCTTTTTTCCATTTTCCATAGTCTCTAAGATGAGAAGGATTATGACAAATAAAAAGAGAGACAAACACTTAAATCCACAGTGAGATGGATAGTTGAGTTCTTTTACAGTGGGACATTGTTAACAACCAAATTAGTAGAACAATTCTAGGTAATGGCTAGTCTCAGAAAAGACACTCTTGGAAAGTCTGAACCTTATTTTCTTTCTAAGAGCCTTCACAGATGTTAGTCTAAAAGACAAACATGGAATGACTAGGAGAATGAACTGTGGAATTTTTTCTTTTTTTTCTTTTGCTAGTCCTAGGGCTTGAACTTGGAGCCTATGTGCTCTCCCTGAGCTTTTTTCCTCAAGGCTAGAGTTCTACCACTCTAGCTATAGCTCTACTTCCAATTCTTTAGTGGTTAATTGAAGATAAGAGTCTCACAAACTTTCCTGCTTCGGCTGGCTTTAAACCAGGATCCTCAGATCTCAGGTTCCTCAATAGCTAGAATTACAGGCATGAGTCACTGGTGCCGGGCCACTTCTGCTATATTTTTATCTCTATCCATTAGCTCAGTGTCTGGAACATTATAAACACTTGATAATGATTTGTTGAAATGGGTTGAAATCTGAATCCACAGATGTTGGTTGAGTACCTAATGTTTAAGGCTCAGTGCTAATAGGAGATGGTGAGAAGGAATATAGGACTAGTTTCTACCTTCTTAAGGGGAGATCTTGGTGTAGTTGACAGAGACAGCCACCAAAGCATTCTGAGTTGAGCAAGCATGATCAATGATGAATACTAGAGAGTTCAACCCTTGCTTAAAAACAGACTTTCACTTTGTAATCATTGAACGAATGTAAATAGTTTTGTCAAATTTCTGGCAGACTATTCATCCATGAAAAGAAATGAAATTCTGATACAAGCTACAACATGGATGAATCTTGATTTAATACATTATACCATGCAAAACAAACTGGACAGAAAAAGCAAATAATGAGCCAACTTATTAAAAACACCTAGGATTGGCAAATTCTCGTAAGCAGCAAGTAGTTAGAAGTTGCCATAAGGACTAGGGGAGAAGGGAATGTTGCTTAGTGGTTAGTTTCTGATTGGAGTGATAAAAATACTTTTGAAATATGTAGTAATGATACTTATAAAGCATTGTGCATGTCATTAGTGTTACTTGGGTACTTAAGAATTGTTTAAGTAGCAAATTTTATGTTATATATATATATATATATATATATATATATATATATATATATATAGTCACAATTCCTTTTTTTAAATTTTTGGTAGATTCTATCCAATTTAGGTAGCCAGCTAAGATTTTTGAATGCCAAAAGGCATTATTCACTAATTATTGGGTAAATAAAGGAACAACATAGTCTTGCCACTTCCCTAATATCTTAGAGTTTAGTGAAAGTAATTTTGTTTTGATTTACACAACTATGGTCTTGCTATTTACTAGCTATGTAATCTAAAATAAATTATTTTGTCTCCTATCCTTCAGTACAGTGGAAATATTAGGACCTAATTCCTAGGATTACACTGAAGCTTGTTATGATATATTGCTTTTGAAACTCTTTTCATAATGATTAGCTCATTACCGTCATCAACTATTAGATTAGATCACATTGACAAGTAATTATTGATAGTGGTGAATCTAGAATAACAATGATCTCTATATTTTGTTTCTAATGTAATGGGTTTGTTTGTCTTGTTTTTGTGTTGGTACTAGACTTGAACTCAGGCCCTGGCTGCTATCCCTGAGCTATTTTGCTCAAGGGTAGCATTTTATCACTTGAGCCACAATTCCCTTCCAACTTTTCTAGTATTTAACTGGAGATAAGAGTCTCACAGTAAGCCCGGAGCTGTTGGCTCACGCCTGTAATCCTGGCTACTCAGGAGGCTGAGATCTGAGGATCGCAGTTGAAAGACAGCCGGGGCTGGAGAAGTTCTCAAGACTCTTATCTCCAATAAACCACTAGAAAACCGGAAGTGGTGCTGTGGCTCAAGCTCTAGAGCGCTGGCCTTGAGCTAAAGAGCGCAGGGGCAGCGCCCAAGCCCAGAGTTCAAGCCCCACGACCGACCGGAAAAAAAAAAAAACAACAAAAAAACCAAAAACAAACCAGAGTCTCACAATATTTCCTGCCTTGGCTAGAACTGTGATCCTCAGTACTCAGACTCCCGAGTGAGCCCCCAAGGCCTGGTTAACCTTGTGGGGTTTTTTTGGTCCCGTGTTTGTCTTTTTAGGAACTATGAGCACAACAAGATGGATTTCATAATAATGCTTTTGAGTAGATAATCTGGTACTACTAAAATGATCTGATATTGATGAAAATCTTTTCACGACTCCCAATGGATTTAGCGAGTCCCAAATATCCTCTTTTGGGTCTGTTTTCAGGAACTCAGCCTTCCCATAGACCCCCAGGTGTCTCTGTCATCAGCAACCCTGATCTGTCATCCTATCTGTACTTCTCAACAATCCTGATTAAGGTTTCATGATCTCTGTGCTGAGGAAGCCAACGTTTCCCTTGGCTTTAGAGATAGATCAACTGGCCTGGGCCAATGTAAGCAAGTAATTCCTACCTCCTCCACACAGTGACCGGCATGTGACCAACACATGCCAGGACATAGGATCACCACCACTGCTCCAACCAGGATAGAATACTCTACCAAGTTTCTTTCTTTACAGAGGATAAAACAAACATGAGGGCTGGAGCTGCTGCATGAGCTGAGGAGGTTGATAAATAAGTGGGAGGGAAGGAGAGAGGAGATAGTACCAGAAAACCAGAAAGAAAGAACTCTAGCAAAGTCATGACTGAAACAAGCCCACCTCTGGATTTTTCTGTTTACTAAACCAATAAATTGCCTTTATTATTGTAACCAAAATGTGATAGCTGTTTGAAAATAAATAAATAACTTTTTCATCCTGCCACATGGTTCTCTACCATGCCCAGGCAAACCAATCTGGCTTGTCTTTAGAACTCTACCCAATGGAATTATTCTCTCCAATACACTGTCTCTCAGGATTGTTTGTTCACTACCTCCTTCCTACCATTGTTTCTGCTCAGTTTGCCCTACACAATTCTCTTCTATCCTCAAGAATTCAGCTCAAACATCACCTTTCCAAGAAAGCCTTCACAGGTCTCTCCGTCTAGTTCAAGTTCTCCTATTATGAGCACCCCTAAAATAATCCTTCTTCATAAGACTTAAACACTCTGATAATTGTCTAATGAGTCAGCTGATGTCTATTTCCCATGCTTGTCTATCTTGTTCACAGCTGCATTACTCCTAGCACCTAGCATAGAGCCTTGCCTCTAAAAATGGCACTAAATAAGTATTGCCTGAATGAATGACTAGCTTTTAATTTCCAAGGGTGACTGTGAAAGCTTTGGTATAGCATGAAGTATAAACAAAAGCACTTTATAACAAAACCAGTAGTTGAGAAAGGAAAGGGTTAAGATAATAACAAGCTGCTGTTCTTCAGCTGTGGGTGAACAAACACATTCAACAAATCCTGGTGTGGTCCCTAATTTGCACAAAACAGGGACCAATATACAAAGGACTCAGCCCTGCCTACCAGGAGCTCTTTACTGGACTTTAATTAGCTGGGCTTGGAAAATAGTGCTGATGAGTAGAATGCCAAGTCAAAGCCAATACTCACTGCTTTGGTGTGCTTGATTCAAGCAGTGTCAAACCTATGTTAAGCCTTTGAGAAAAATTCTGACTTTTCCTGTGTCATAAATAGCAGAAGAAACATAGCTCTTGCAGTTCCCTTTGACTATGCCTTTAATCTCTAATGCTTGGAGACAAAGAGTATTGGTTGCCTTCAAGCCAATCCTCTCTAAGTATATAAAAGCATTTTATAAAATCCAACTTTCTGTTCCCATTCAAGTTATACTACATCATCAGCTAGCAGCAAAATATGGCAAAGGCTTAGGATAAATGCAGGATTCAAGATGGGAAATCAGGATGATCCAGAAGTCAGAAAAACATAGAACTGTGATGGCTCTGGTATCTGACAGTAGAGCCAGACTCAAGTGGCAAAGAACCCCATCTAAATCTAGGCTTTGCTACTTACTAGCTTTATGACTTTGAGCTGTACTTACTTATACTTTGCAAGTCTCAGTTTTCTCATCTATAAATCAGGGATAAAAGTACTTCACCTCTGGAGAAGAAATAAAGTAGAATATGTGAAACACTTTGTGCAGGTCTGGCACACAGAAAACACCCCATAAATTAGAGCCCTTATTATTTTTTAATCCTTTGAGAGGAAATGTAACGGATTAGTGTGCTTGTTTCTTTCCCCAAGTTTTTGTTTTAAGCTCAGGCTATTTTATTCAGTGATGACCTGCAGTGACTCCATGAGCAGATTCTTCCTTGGAGATTTTTAGCTCTATCGTCTCCCCTGGGCCCACTTTAGCCTGAAACAGTAGCATGGATTGGGGAGACAGTTTAATGCCATTGCTTTACCTCTTGATAACAGCATTGTTGACAAGTCAGAGCTCCATGTCAAAATATTATGACAATCATAATAAGTAAAATAAATTTAAAACATTTATTGATTTTAAGTGTTATCACTTCCCTCTATGATCAATGACATATGATGTCAAATGTGATATATTTGAAGTATATTTTAAGCAACATAATTAGTGAGTGAAATTTATGAGGAATTCTGATGACAAATCCCCATAGATGGAGACATGGAGATGTATCAATAGAAACTCCTGGCCATGACAATGCAAATGACATCCTTTTGAAACACAGCCATGAGGTGAGAAGAGATAGAAGTATGAAGATATTAATTGTATCGTTTTGATAGAAGTCAATAACTAAAGTGGTAGAAAAGGAAGGAAGGAAGGAAGGAAGGTAAGAAGGAAGGAAGGAAGGAAGAAAGGAAGGAAGGAAAGAAGGCAGGCAGGAAGGAAGGAAGGAAGGAAGGAAGGAAGGAAGGAAGGAAGGAAGAAAAAAGAAACTGCTAATGGCTCACCCTTATAATCCTAGCTGCTCAGGAAGCTGAGATCTGAGAACCATGGTTCAAATACAGCCAAGGCAGAAAATTCTGTGAGACAGTTATCTCCATTTAACCACTAAAGCTGTAAGTAGAGCCATGGTTCTAATGGTAGAGCACGTACCTTGAGCAAAAATGCTAATCTATAGTGTCTAGGGCCTGAGTTTAAACTCAAGTACTTACATACACACACACACACACACACACACACACACACACACACACACACACACACACACACACACACACACACACACACACACACACACACACACACTTACCCAATTTGCTCTTCATTTTATTCCAACCCTATTTTCATGACCTTTCTTTTCCAACCCTATTTTCATGACCTTTCTTTTCTCAGCTGATGGTTTCTTTGGCAAACATGGAGAATGAGTGAGAAAGACACAGGTTCAACCAATCCACCATCTACGCACCATCACAAGTAATAAATATCACACTTTCATGAGCACAAGGTTGAGTGCTATAGAAGATGACAGGCCCAATGCCATCTTGCACAATATATCACCATCAATATAACAAGGTGGAGACTAGGAAGAGGGAGACTGAGGACCCAGGAATCACTAACGATTAGAGATAGCCTATAGGATGCAGGCTGAATGAGTTATAGAGGCAATTATGCTAGAAATTTTGAAGTGGCCATTTTCTCAGTAACCTAGACTGACCTGGAACTTCAAAACAGGGTTTTCCATAAGCAGGGGAATTTATGATGGTAGTATGCTGGCTTTGCATAAATTACCACTTGGAACAGATTTAACTCACTTGCATTTTATAAAATCATGTAACAACACCGCAAGAACAAAATGAGTTTATGCACACTCCAATTGCAGATCCAGGCCCCTCTAAGTCTTTATCTCCAAAGACACGGCCTTCCTTCTTGTCTGTTTGCTGCCTCACTCTGGATGAAGATTCACAACATTAATACATAATAACTGTATCTCACTCCATTACAGGTAGTTCAAGGCTTCTCTGCATAAGCGATATGCACAGCTCTGTGTCTTCATCTTTTAAACCACCAAATATCTTGGTCGCAGACATATGTTAGGTTTAATGCATCCCCTGCCATAAAAGTGCTGTTTAAGACTAATGAACAAATGAATGTTTGTTTAAACCTCTTTGTGAAAAATCAAACAAGCTTTCAACAGCTATCCATGGATTTATCGTCAGATGTGAATCATCACTTAGGTGCTTTGCCCTGAACTATTACCAGCTAATGCTCATAGTTCCACGGCACTAATTCACTTGCTGTGGTTTTGGGTTGGGATATTTTTTTTCTTCTTCTTCTTTTCTAAGAGTACATTTCCCCAAAGGCTGCCTATGAAAATCCTATATGGTCCTGGAGTGGTTGACAATAGTTGCGCCCAGCCTAGTCAAGATGCTAACTTCAGAAAGGGTCAGAGCCTCAGGAACTCTGCCAGCACCTGTTTGCCTTGGAATCTATGTGGAGATCCTCCTTAGTGAATGAGCATCAGGGAGGCTCTCAATTTGCCTCCGTCCCTTGCCCCTCCTTACATTTTCAGACTCAGCAGCACCTGAAAAGCTCCCACAAGATTTCCCCATTATATTAAATAACAGGTTTTAGAAGCTGGGAACTGTTATTCTAGTGTGGCTGGGTGTCATTAAGGTTGCACGTCTATGCTTGTTTAATTTTTCTTCAGCCATTAAGCAAACTAAATGCTGAAAGGTTTTTTTTTTTTTCTGTCTCAGTGGGGTCCACCCAGAATAGAAAAGAGAATAAGTGTTCCAGGGTTGTGTAACTGGGTGGGTTTTTTTGTTGTTGTTGTTGCTTTCATTATGAGGAAGGAATTAAAAATCCCTCCTAGTCAGTACTTAAAATATCAAAGTCATTGTTTAATGCCTTTGAGTCACTGTACAACTAATTCAATTGCACAGTGCAGTGCAGTTTCACGGTGTGTGAAACACAGATAGTACATAGAAGTGATTGCAAAGTTGAATAAACACCAAATTAGTTTTAAAAGTCTTCAACTTCCTGGTGGAGTCTTTCAAACTGAATGGCACTATTGTCTGACAAAGCCAATGGTGGCCAAAAGGTCACATTACCTTCTGCTTACGTTATCATGAGAGAGTGTCCCCTGATGCTGTGCTACCTGGAGGAGACAGTGTCCTCTGGGAGGGATGTACTGACAACACACACCATAACCTTCCCTGTCACTCAGGAGACATTGGACCACAACAAGGCCCAGCATGCTGAGGAAAGGAGCAGCAGGCCTGTCACAAGGAGGCCATGGCCAAGTGAAACTTCCCAGGACAATTTCAAAAGCAGTTTGATACACATGAAATATTATGATTTGAGAATTAGGAAGCCCCTGTTAAGTCCACAGCTCTGTTGCTTCCTAGCCAGGAGACCATTTTTAAGTCATGTAACATTCTGAGCCTATCTGATCAACAACAGTTATTGAGTAACTATCATGTATATTCTAAGCACTGTTCTAAGTAAGTACAGAAATGGTAGGGGCATAATATCACACAAAACAAGTTAGTCTATTTTCATAGTGATCCTTATTGCCAATTGTAAATAATCAGAGAAATCAAGAAAACTATTGCAATGTCTAAACTTGTTGATCTCTTAGAATATAGCAGGCTTTGAACTAAGAACAAGCTATAACAAGACATCAATCCTTGTCCCTAGCTTCAACCATTCCACCCATCAAATATGTTTGAGGAGCTATTATGAGCTAGGGATATAAAATATCTATTTGTGCCAATACTGAGGTTTGAATTCAAGATCTGGGCATTATCCCATTGTTTTTTCACTCAAGTCTGGCACTCTACCACAGCTCCATTTCTGGCAGTTTGGAAATAATCAATTTTACTGGTCAGGCTGGTTTTGAACCTTGATCTCCTGAGCAGCTAAGACAATAGGCATGATTCATGGCACTGGCACTTGGGCTAATTTTTTCCAAAAAAATTATGTCTCAAGCTTCCCAAAGTTTTTATTTTGATGAAGACAGGAAATAAGCCAATGCATGGTTCTTTCTCATTTTCACATTTCTGCTCAAAGGAATTATTCATTGCTAGCTCTCAAGCCAGGCGTCCAACAGAAATTCAATAATTGTTTTTTTAAAAAAGAAATATCCTTAGTATAAGTAAACACCATAAAGATAGAATTGCCAATGCCAGTGGCTAATGCCTGTAATCCTAACTTCTCAAGAGGCTGAGCTCTGAGGATCACTGTTTGAAACAAGCCTAGGTAGAAAAAAAAAGTATGAGTTTTTGTTTTGGTTTGGTTTGGTTTGGTTTTTTTGGTTGCAGGGCTTGAACTCTGGGCTTGGGCACTGTCCTTCAGCTCTTCTGCTCGAGGCTAGCGCTCTACCACTTGAGCCACAGCACCATTTCAGTTTTCTGAGTGGTTTATTGGAGATACGAGTCTCACGGACTTCTCCTGTCCCAGCTGGCTTTGAACCACGATCCTGAGTAGCTAGGATTACAGGCGTGAGCCACTGGCACCCAGCTTGTATGGGATTTTTATTTCCCACTAACCAGCAAAAAATCCAGAAGTGGAGTTGTGGCTCAAGTAGTAGAGTGGCAGCCTCAATTGGAAAAAGCTAAAAGAGAGTGCTTAAGTCCTGATTTCAAGTCCCAGTATGGAACATACATACACACACACACACACACACACACACACTAATAAGACAATCATTAGAATCAAGGAAGAGATACACTGAAAAGCAGTATCATTCTTATAGAAGGTGTGTAGTATTGAGGGGAAAAAGAGCTGTTTTTACTGGAATAAGCATATACCATTCTAATACCAGAACAGCCTTTTGGGATTGAATTAGTTTATTCTGAGATCCTCACAAATACACACTAATTTATAAGATAATGAGAGATCCCATAGGTCCTCTACCCATTTTTCCCAAGTAATAACATTTTGCAAAACAATACTACAATATCACATCCAAGATATTGACAATTCTTTTCATGTTTCTCAATGTAACTTGTACTCATTTGTGTATGTGTTTAACTTTGTGCAATTTTCTACATGTGTAGATTCCCATGCCCAGCCCCATAGTAAGAAGACCTACAGTTCCTTTTTTACAAGAGTTCTTCTGTTTTTTGTTTGTAACCATATCCACCTCTGTTCTCATTACCTTTGCCTCTTCCATTAGTGGATAACCACCACTAATCTGCTCTTCTTTTCTAGCCTTTTGCAAACTGACACATTTCTTAGAGCAAAGGTCCCCCTAAGCTCATTATTAATAACTGGCAATATTCACGTAGTGCTTGGCACTGCATCAATTCCTCTCCACATTACCACTTTCAAAACTCAAAATGACCATACAAGGACAACGCTATCATTGTTTCAATTTTACAGATGAAGAAACTGAAGCAGAGTCACTAAGATACTGCTCACACAACTTTCAGAGCCAGAAATCATAGCCAGGTCTATCTACTTTCAAACTTCCCCCTTTAATTCCTGCATATTAAAGAAATAATTACAACAATTAATTTATTAACTAATTTCAAGTGAACAAAGTGCTTTCAAGGAGAAGTAGAAAATGTTACTGAAGCATAAAAGAGAGGCTGGAAAAATACCTACCTCATACAGAATTGTTGTAAGGATTACAAAAGATTAGAGCACTCTATATACCAAAAAGAACCTTTAAAAATGTTAGGCATTGTCAACCTATATATCAGGAGAAATGGCCTCATGTGAACATTTATCATCTTGTATTTCCAAAATTTAAGAGCAATCTTCTTAAAAGTAGAGTAGCTTCCCATATATTTTGGGAATACTGACACTGAATACTGGGTTTTAAATTTTTAAAAATCTACAATTTCCGACTACATCCCAAAGGAAGTACTCAGCCTGATGCTATAAACTCTGCAGCAGAGTTTACCCCAAGGAAGAAATTGTCTCCGACTTTCCCCCAGAAGTTGGAGGATCCATCACTTACAGATTCAGAATCAAGTGGGATAGCCTGAAAGGAATAAAAGGCCCAGGAGATGGTGGGGAATAGATCAGCAGCAATTATGACAAATTTCACCTCTAGTTTACTCAAAGAGAGGAGCATTTAAGATCAGCGACCTCAGCACACACTTTAAAGACAAATATTAGAGATGTTATTATTAACTTAATATTACCTTTAAGACATCTTAAGGTGGCAGTAAGATTTCAACACAACCAAGAGTACATTATTTGGGCTAAATTAGAATATTAATGGCAAGTTTTCTTGATAGTTTGAGTTGTTCTCAGAAGCAGACCAGATCTAGACTTGTGAAATTACTGAGATCTGATTCTGTGCTCATCAGAAAGTTCTCCTTATACAGCTGAGTGGGTCCAGTTAGCTTTTTATAAAATAGACAAAAGGGCTTACAGGTTGAAGTTGAATGGGAATCACATGAGATAACATGAATTCTGTATATCCTATAAATCTCATATATAGGGGTAGTCATTTTATGTGAGAATTATTTATTTATTTATTTACTTATTTCTTGTGAATAAAGATTGAGGTATATGCTGAACAAGGGAGAGAAGTGAGAAGATGGAGTATAGAACAAAGCACCCACAGGAATTCATACAGGCTAGCTTTGCTCAGCCAGAGGCGAGTCTCAAAGGCTGCTTCAGAGTGGCCCAGCACTCAACCTGGAAGGTTACACCTTAAAAAAATATCTCAATTCTTCATTTTTCTAATTAGCAAAATGTTGATGCTAACAGAACATAGTAATAGGATACTACCTATTAGCATTGATTGATTGTTCTTTTTTTCTTTCTTTTATCTTTATTTGTACAAAGGTGTTTCAATTCAACATGTCACGAGTACAATGCATCTTGATCAATTTCATTCTTTCATCCCTTTCCCCCATGTCTTCAATGTGGTCTTTATAGTCTCATGGTAAAGTCATTTAGTTATTTCTAGAAATAGTAAAACTCTGCAACACAAAGTAGACTGGAGAGTTTCTATTATATTTTTCACTGGGGTGAAGGAGACTAGAAGCTTCAATTTACCCACAGTCCCAATATGCACTGGAAACAGGACTTGATCATGCACTCTCCTTCCCATTTTTGAGTGTGTGCTAATGTTTCCAAGAAAACAAGATCTATCACCTAATTTTCTTTTACTGACTTTATGTTTAAAAAGGCTTCTAAGCAAATATCATATTCTTCCCACAAAAAGAAAGAATAGTATTATTTTTATTAAAAGAGCCCCAGTAAGTGCTTTGACTACCTAAAACAGTACATATGTCCTGTACCATCTAACTTACCCACTTATTTTAGTCTTCTGTTGAAGACCTTACCATTCCTTAGCATATTTTTTCAAATGGATTTACTTGTTTTTGAATATTCCTTTGTTACAATGTATGTGCCAGAAGATAGAAGCACCTAGTTTGTTTTGATTATCAACATTTCCCTAATAGTACAATGTATTATATATATATATATATATATATATATATATATATATATATATAATGACCAATAATCAACCTGAACAAATAGGTAGGAGCCATTCAGTTCTATCTTAAGTTCCTGAAAGATACAAAATCCCTCCCACAACATGGATGGAGCCTTCATCCACACAAATCACATCTGTTAGGAAAAAAATGACTTATTCTTATCTCTGAGAAGTCTTATGCTGAATGAAAATTACAGCAAGAAATGTTTATGAGCTCTTTATTGTACCAGTTTTATTGAGTGACAAACAGAAGCTGGAAATTAAATTAGAAAATTTGTATCTATCTACTATCTATTATCTACCATTTATCCATCTATCTGTCTATCTATCTATCTATCTATCTATCTATCTATCTATCTATCTATCTATCTATCATATATTTAGATACAGATACAGATACACGGGCTTCTCTCTTTCTGGCAGTAGGAGTTGCCAAGTTCTGGATTCTATCCCTTAACAAGGTTCTTCACGTACATAACATCATTTGTTGTTAAAATTCAATAAGAGGTTTGTCTCCATTGAAAAGTCATAAAAAATAACTTGCCATAGGCTAACTTACACAAATACCTAGCAGGACATTTTGACTCCAGATCTTATTTTATAGGAAAACTCTGTTAGAAGAATACAGGCCTATACCCAGTAATGACACAGACAAGAAGAGCTGTGAGAATTCAGAGAAAGAATGTCCAGCACTAAAATCATTGCTAGAAATGAGCTAAGAGTAGATTTTAGGAACACTTACCACCAAAGCAGACAGAGACAGAGACAGAGAGAGAGAAGGAGAGGGAAAGGGAGAGGGAGAGGGAGAGGGAGAGGGAGGAGAAGTAGGAGAAAAAGGAGAGGAAAAGAAGAAAAGGGTGAGAGAAAAGGAGAGAGAGAGGTAGAGCAGTAAGTGAAACTTATGTGACAGAAAGAGAGAAGATTTTTGCCAACTACATATCAGACAATGACTTAACATACAGAAAACCTTAAAAATCAAACCCTCAAAAAACCAACAGCCCAATTAATTCATGTGCTAACGAGCTAAAGAAAGTCTTCTCATTTAAGAAAATTTCGGCCTGTGCCAAGGAGATCTAGATAAGTTCATGTTAGGCGAAATGAACCCCAAGATAAAGATTCAAATGTTTTTTTACTTTCTTGCGATTGTTTCTAACATATTTATAAGATGATTTCTTTGTTGCTTTGTATATCCCTCCCCCACGGTATAACCTCTGTTTTCACTGTATTTGATGTTGGTATAATTTGTGGAGGGGAAGGGAAAAAACAAATTGTTTAGATAAGGATACAGGTGGACCCATTGTAACAATGAGATGTACAAGACGTTATATCGAAAAACAAACTTTACAATTTTGGCAGGGAGTGGGGGGGTGGGGAGGGTGGGAAGGAGGGAGCGGGGTGGGGGGGGAGATGGGAAGGGATGGGAAGGGGAAACAAAGGAGGAGGCAACAATGCTTGATAAGAATGTACTCATTACCTTGTCCATGTAATTGTAACCCTTCTGTACAATATTTTCACAATTAAAAAAAAAAAAGAAAAGAAAGTCCTCTCAGACAAAGTAACAGTGGTCAAAAGACACATGAATAAATGCTCACCATCTCTGGCTGTAAAGGAAAAGCAAATCAAAACAACATTGAGATACCACTTCACCCTAGTTAGAATGGGATTTAAAAATTATGTTTAAAAATTAAGTATATAACTACCCTATGATCCAACAATTCCACCCCTGGCTGGACTTTATCCAAAAGATTACAAACCAGGATAGAGGAAGGCTACCAGCACAACCATGTTTATTGCAGCAGTATTCACCATAGCCAAAGTATGGAATCAGCTCAGATACTCCTCAATGGACAAATAGATCAAGAAAATGTGGTACATATATATATATATATATATATATTATATATATATATATATATATAGTGTAATTTCTTAGTGTAATTTCTTAGAAATAGTGTAATTTCTTTGAAAGGCAAAGTCAAAATTCAACAAAATAACAGGCAGCAGTACTTAGAAGGGGTGTGGTGGGGTCATGGGGAAACGGGTAGGTAAATAAAGAGGAGAAGATGAAGAGACTGAAGTCAAGAATTCAATGTCAATCCTACAAAATTAAGAAGAGTAAAGGAAGGGATGGGGAGGGGAGGGATGGGTGAGAATAATGAAAGGGGTGACATTTATCAAGATGCATTGTATTCATAAACCACTTTGTTAAATGGCAACTCCTTTATACAACTACTTAAAATAGTAATAAAAAAGAAATTATAAAAAAGAAGTACTTATACGAGTTTTACATATATTCATCAGCTTAACAGTACTAATGACTTCACCCTGTGTGTTTGTGTGTGTGTGTGTGTGTGTGTGTGTGTGTGTGTGAAAACATGTTATACAGCTTAAATTTATACACTCAAGTAAGCAAACAAATACATGAAATTCAGAGAATGGAACAGTTGCTATAGGCTAGACTTAATTTTAACCAGACTTCATTAAGAGGGTGGACTTTAAGTTTTAAAAAGTTCTGAGAGAGCAGGAAGAGAGTTCTGGCCAAGAGAATCTCTGGGGAATAAGATGATCTTGGCTTTGAGGATCCTGAGACTTTTTCCACTCAAGAGTTCATTCTTTGTTTCTTTTCATTAGTAACTACTAGGCCATGGAATTACAAACATGAAAGATACAGATTTGGAACATTTGGAATGTTTGGAACATGTTTGGTCAAACAACGAAGTAAGGAATTAAAACAAAGCAAAAAAGAAAGGAGTTTTCAGAGTGTCTGCTTTGACTCCCAGGTCTTTGATCCATTTGGAGTTGATTCTGGTGCAGGGTGATACATAAGGATCTAACTTTAGTTTGCTACAGGTGATTAACCAGTTTTTGCCAGCACCATTTACTGAAGAGGCAGTCTTTCTTCCATTCTATTTTTTTTAATTTTTATTTATTTTCTTCCATTCTATTTTTTTAGCTCCCTTATCGAAGATTAGGTCTGTGGTTCATTTCTGGGTTTTCAAATCTATTCCATTGGTCCTGAGGTCTCTTCTTGTGCCAGTAGCAAGCTGTTTTGATTACTATGTCTTTGGAGTAGAGTTTGAAATTGGGTATTGATATTCCTCCAGCACTGTTCTTTCTGTTAAGGATTGTTTTTGCTATTCGGGATCACCCTAGGTCTCCTTGGCACAGGCTGAAATTTTCTTAATAGAGACCCAGAAACACAACAAATCAAAGAAAGGTTGAACAAATGGGATTGCATGAAGCTGAAGAGCTTCTGCATGGCAAAAGACATAGCTAGCAAGATCAATAGAAAGCCCATGGACTGGGAGAAGATCTTCGCTGGCCATACAACGGACAAGGGTCTCATTTAAAATATACCTGGAACTCAAAAAATTAAATCCCCCAACAACAAATCCTCAAAGAAACAACTGCCTAATAAATAAGTGGGCTAAAGATTGAAAGAGAAACTTCTCTGAAGAGGAACTAAGAATGGCCAATATGTTCATGAAGAAATGCTCAACCTCTCTAGCCATAAAAGAAATACAAATCAAAACAACATTGACATTCCACCTCACCCCAGTTAGAATGGCTATAATCAAGAACTCTAATAACAACAGATGCTGGAGGGGATGTAGACAGAAGGGAACCTTACTGCATTGTTGGTGGGAGTGTAAAGTTGTTCAACCACTTTGTCTTTTTTTTTTTTTTGTCTTTTTTTGTTTTTTGGTACTGGGGATCAAACCCAGGACATAGGCAACAGCTTTTTTGGGGGGGTCCGGTCATAGGGCCTGAACTCTGGGCCTGGGAGCTGTCCCTCAGCTCTTCAGCTCAAGGCTAGCACTCTACCACTTGAGCCACAGCACCACTTCTGGCTTTTTTCTTTCTGCTTATGTGGTGCTGAGGAATCGAACCCAGGGCCTCAGGCATGCAAGGCAAGCGCTCTACCACTGAGCTACCTTCCCAGCCCCATGTTCAACCACTTTGGAAAGCAGTATGGAGGTTCCTCAAAAGACTCTACATAGAGCTCACCTATGACCCAGCAATCCCACTTTTGGGCATTTACCTGAATAATCACAAACAAGACCACACTAAAGCTACCAGCACAACTATGTTTATGGAAGCATTTTTTTAAACATAGCTAAGATATGGAACCAACCCAGATGTCCCTCAGTAGATGAATGGATCAAGAAAATGTGATATATACATATGTATATATATACATGTATATATATGCATATATACATATATATACACATAATGGAATTTTATGCCTCCATCAGAAAGAATGAGATTGCCCCGTCTTCCATTTAGGAAATGGAAAGACTTGGACAAAATTATACTAAGTGAAGTAATCCAAGGCAAAGAAACATAAGTCCCATGGTTTCCCTTATTTGCAATAACTAGTAGATGTCTGGGACAAGTAGAAAAGGTCAAAAACTATATACATATGACCAGATAAGATGAAGTTAAGTGAATTAAACCCAAGATAGGGACACAAGTTTTCTCTTTCTTGCTATTGTTTCTAACTTATTTATAAGGTACCATGTGATTTTTTTTCTGTTGTTGCTTTGTATGTCTCTCCCCCATGGTATAGCCCTTGTTTTCACTGTATTTGATGTTGGTATAATTTGGGGAGGGGAAGGGAAAAAACAAAATGTTTAAATAGAGATACAGATTGACCCATTGCAACAATGAGATGTATAAGACACTATGTTGAAAAACAAACTTTACAATTTAGGCAAGGGGGGGGGTAGGGGGAGTGTAGTTATAGAAGTGGGAGGGAAGGGATGGAGGGATGGTAGGGGAAAAACAAAGGAGGAGGGAAAAATGCTTGATAAGAAATGTACTCATTACCTAGCTCATGTAACTGTTACCCCTCTGTACAGTATTTTCACAATAAAAAAACATAAAAAAGAAGAAGGAAGGAAGGAAGGAAGGAAGGAAGGAAGGAAGGAAGGAAGGAAGGAAGGAAGGAAGGAAGGAAGGAAGGAAGAAAGAAAGGAAGGAAGAAAGGAAGGAAAGAGAGAGAAAGGAGGGAGGGAGGAAAAGAGAGGAGGTAAGGAAGGGAGGGGAGGAAAGGGGAAGGGGGAGGAAAGAGGAGGGCAGGAGAGAGGAATGGAGAAAAGGGAAGGGGAGGGGAAGGGAAGGGGAGGAGAGGGAAGGGGGAGGAGAGAGGGAAAGGAAGAGGAGAGGAGAGGAGGGGAGAGGGGAGATGAGAGGAGAGGGGAGGAGAAGGGAGGAGAGGAGAGGCTTTGGTGAGTCTATTCCTGTAGACTTAGAAGCTCCAAATATTTTCACAATGTATTATGCATTATGGCAGACATAGAAAGCTAGTAGCGTTTATTTTTTTGACTTCCTACCTTTTTAACCAGTTGGGCTGCTGGACTGGTAATGTAATTCAAAATACACAGGATGGTAAGTCCTTATAAACTGCCTGGTGACTTTTAAAAACAATATTCAAAACAGGATCTATGCTGTTTTGATTTCTCTTTTTGTTTCAGCTATCGTGCAACTGATTAACAAAGGCATTAAAAAACACCACACAATAAACAAAGAGGCAGAAAAGAAATTTAAAAAATCAGTGAGAGAGACCGAAACATCCCTAACATTATTCCCATCTCAGCTAAATGTTCACAATGTTCCTCCGTTTTCATTTTTTAAAAATTGGAATATTGCCTTGGGTCTACTAAATCATTAGCAAATTAAGAACCTGTTTTTAATAACATTTAACTTGTAAATAATACATTAATTGGCTAGCCTGAATGTTAGCATGAGCATTTGAAACTCTGCTACTAAATTTGTAATGAAAGAAATGTGCTGTAACAGTGGGCTATATGGTGAATATAACAGATTAAATATGACAGTTGATATTTGTGAAAATGAGGTTATAATTAGAGGACACCTGCAGCTGTTTTCCAACCAAAACAACAGAAATTAAACTTGCATAACTGTGTGCATTTCACATTTTCTGTTGGTGTGTTTCTTTTGTTCTTCACAAGTCTAGTGTTGGTTGTCTAAGCAAGAGGCACATGACTGTCTGCTGGGTATATTTTATTAAATCTTTAAGAGATACAGCACACAAAAAGGACATGACTCTTTTTTTCCCCATGAGTTAGAAATTTATAAAATAAAAAAAATATGATGAATGATCCTACATGTCTCTAATTGCTCAAAATGAAAGAAACCCAGGTGACAAGGAAGCAGTTTTGTCCTCAACAGCCTATTTTGAGTTCTGAAATGGAAACAAAAAATGTGGCAACTGGCCTGCTAGATGTTCATAAAAATGTATATGGCAATGAGTCAGGTAGAGAAGTTGCTGGAAATAGCATTAAACCAAAGAGAAACTAAATATTTGCAATGACTAATAATTAACAAAGTGCTGTAAATTCACTAATTCGTTCTTTCATTTATTCAACAAATATAGATAAGGACCTTTCAGTGCTGGTACTAAACTGTGCCCTGAGATACACAGCTATGATAGAGATTTTGTGTCTAACCAGAGGCTAACCATCTGGTTTGGGAGCTAGATTTCTAAACCAAAAGAAAGAGACCCTGTAAGTCAGACAAAGAGATGAAATATTTAGAAGCAAATCTTGGCCCATCCTGTCACATGCAATGGGGAAATTCAGTAAGATAAAGGCAGAACAGCTTCCTTTGAATTTATCAATCAAAGGTCATTAGTGACCTTTGCAAAAATAGTTTTAGTAAAGTGTTAGGGATAGAAACCAGATTACAATATACTGCACAATGAATAAGGGATAATGTGGAAAATATGAGTGTAGACTGCTCTTTTAGAAGTCAAACCATAAAAGGGGAGGGAGAGGGGCCCAAACAGGGAGAGGGAGAGAGAGAGAGAGAGGAAAACAGAGAGGAACTGCTTTGCTGATTTTCCAAAGACCTGAGCACATTGCGTATGCCAAGTCATGTCACAGCCATTGCACAGAGAGAATCTTGGCACATTAACATACATGTGTGCATTTCAGTTACACTTCTTTTTCTATCAGAAGTTGAAATTCTGTTCCAATATTCCAAAATATTCTCATTTAATATGCTAATTATCTTCCATGTTACAAAGAATTTAGTTAAAGCTTGGATACACACACAACTCTCCTCTACATTTTCAAGTTGTAGTTGAATTGGTCAATAATTTGCATTTTCCTGCATGAGAATTTTCACAATTTGCTATCTCCTCCTTACTGAGCTAACGTGAACTATATGAAATCACTGCCTTTGTGGGTAAAAAAAAACCAACATAATAATAATAGAATATTGGTGATTTCATGGGGTTCAATCTAATAGTAGACAGGGAACTCAAGAGATCATATAATTTCAGTATAATGTTGACTGAGACCTAAGGTAAAAAGAAAGAAACAAACAAGATAGTTGGTACAAAGAGTATTGAGTGAGTTTCCAAAAACAAGTAATCTTTGTCTGGGTTAGGTGTGTGTTCCCAAGGGAAATAATTTTGGAGCATGTAGCTTGATAGTAATAACACTTTTAGGGAGTATGGATGGCTCAGGGGATCAATTGGGATTTAGGGAGTGGGGCTTTTACCAGCAATCTGTCCAATTTAGTCAGACTAACTTGCAATTTTGCACAGTTAAACACCTTACAGGTCTGAGACCAACAGACCAAAGAAAAACACTTACTACTGAGTGTCTGGATAGCTTTTGGCAAATCATTTATCCTCATTGTAATGTGATCACTCCATCTTTAAGATGAAGATGTGGATTGATAATCTACAATCATTTTCCACCCAATGAGAGAAGTCTAGAAATCTTAGAATAAAAGAGAGTCCTGAAACTGTCAGCAAGAGAAAGTAATTTTTCCAAACCACCTGAACTAAAAATAGACTAAAGGTAGTCTCGGGGGAGGGGGGCGTAAACTACCCAATCCCCTGCATGGACACTAAATGCACTGTGGTGGGAGGCTGAGGTGGACTGAAAAAAAAAATTAAGAAGAAAAACACCCTAATGAGGGCACCAGTAGTGAGATGATAGGAACTGAACCACCATTGGGAATGCATTACCTGAGTGGTTTCTCCAAAGCAAGGTCATTGGACAAATCTATGAGGAAAAATTCCCTCAGCAGTATACAATTTGGACACTAAGTTCTTGGAATGTTCTTTGCCAGATATTAGAATCAAATAGTCATAAACAACCAGAACTCACTAAAAGAAAACTAAAATAGCAATAGTCCCTAACCACTTTTGTGTTAACAGGGGAAATGAAAAACATAAACACAAACATATCAGAAATCTACATTTGTCGTGCTAGTCAACCTTGAAATGGTCTTTGCCAGTGCTGTTATTCTCATGTCTATGAGACCATGAGTAGGCTACAGCTAGGGCAACACTTGTAACAACCCAATGCCTAACGCAGGACTCCACCCTCAGCATGGGGCATTGGGAACTTTTCTGTGACTCAAGACCAGCTAACCATAGGTAGCTTGAAAAAATACCTCAGCTCTTTGTCAAGCTATAAAAATCCCCTGCTAGTCATTCATGGGTATATAGAGACTTCTCTGCCACACCTGAATTTTTTATTTTACTGAGTTGTAAGCAGTGCTCTTTTCCCTATTGTTCATTATTTTTAATTGTTATAAAACTGATCTTTAGTATGTAGAACCTATGAAGGTCTTCAAAGACCAAGCTAGGGCTCCCTTTTCCTGCTTATTTGATATATTTTACCAATTTGGGTGCAGTTGATTTTATAATTATAATACAATATCTATAATGTATGTGATCAAATATATGACCTGCCTCCCTGAAGGTAAGTTCATTCTAAATTATAAAGTTAAATAACCCACAGGGTCAGACATAAAATTATACCCAGAAATTCATACCAAGTGTTTAATGACCTTAAGGTTATCCCTGAGGACTAAATGTCAGTCATGGCTAGGAAGAGGTAATTTGCCCCATTGGGGTATTGGAGAATGACTTTTCCTGCTACACCTGGAAAAGGTTGTAGTTAATTGTATGCTTGTTTGAAATTATTTGTTTTCCTCTGAAAAGAAGTATATACTCTCTTGTCCCATTGACATCGAACTTGATGTCAGTGTGACTTTATTGGGCCAATGAAATATGAATACTAAAGGGAAAACTACCCCCTTGCATGTAGAAGCTCTGCATCATGACAGTGTTCCACCATTGCCCTTTGTCTTCTGCCTAGAAATCAGCATGACCTAAATACAGATAGCTCCTTTCTTCTCAGCTCTAGAAGGAGGATATGGGGAGCAGTGCCACAACATGTTTTAGCCAACATGTAACAAAGAATAAATTCCAATTGTTAAGCCATTGAAAACTGGCAGTTGTTACTAGACTAACATTAAAAAGGCTAATGAAAATAAAAGTAAACCAAACCCAGGTAATTGTACATAACCAACTGAATTGTAGCTCAAGTAAGGAAAGGGCTCAGGAAAGAGAAGATGGTAAAAAGGCAGTTAGGGAAAGAAATGTCAGGAAAGGGTGGCATTGTAAAAGTTCTGGTTATGACCTACTTGTTGCCTCTTCTTCAGGAAACCAAAAAAACAAACTACTATGTCTTCGTAACACTCTCCAATATTAATACAATATATTTCCCTCATCAACTAACTCTCCTACTCCCCTGAAAAACCATTTCATGTCTATTTGTTCCTTCTTAAGTTTCCAGAGGCCTCTATTGCCCACAACCTGGGATTTTTGACTTGGTATCCTAGTTCAGCAAGATAAAGGTAATAATTCACAATTCACGAAGCCCCCAGTATATCACGTCTCTCCTTCTACCCACATCTGTGTGCACATAACCTCTGGCCTAGCCACACACTTACTTAAGACCAACCCTTGCACTTACCACTAGGCTTTATCTCACTCACTTTCTATAGCACACAGCTCCAGCAATTTTTCTCTTCTCTCTTCTGCATCAACTCCTTTCTCTGTGTGATCATAGCCAACAATATTCAAACATCATTTTCTAACCTATTTTTAGAAATCTCTTTTACTCTGGTTAACCTTTAGTTAGTCCCCTTCCTTGTATTCTCCTAATAGTAAAACTCCTTGAAAGAGTGTCTTTTTAATGCCTGTCTCCATATTATTTTTATATTGGTTCTTCTTTGTCTGCTTGTTTGTTTTTCCCGTCCCTATGGCCATATTACTAATTATTAGCTTCCAGGTCATTTTTAAAAAAAAATAATTTCTCTAATCCTGTCCTCTAATCTGCATTATCACTTCCTTATTATGTGGATTTATTTATTGCATTTAATGTTTCATTGCCCTTACTTGGAGTCATAAGAGAATATTAAAGTTGACATGGGCTTTAGAGATCATGTAGCTCCATCCTCTCATCAGAAAATAAAGAAAACTTTGGCCTAAAGAATGAATGAGAGCCCTCCAAAGCTGTATACCTCCTACCTGGCTTCAGTCTACCTGCCTTCCGACTGTAGCAATCACCCCATCTTCCTTCTAGTTTCTGTAAGTACAGGGTTTTTTTCTTTCTCATTTCTCTGCTTCTTTTATTTTTAATATCTCCGTAGTTATATCATTTTGGTAACTTCACAGATCTGCTTTTATCTCATTCTGTAAGAATATTTACATAAAGTAAAAAAGCGACAATTTCCATAGAATTTAAACAAAACCCCTACAGACTCTACTGAAGTTTTCATTAGATTCTTTTAAGATGTATTACACATAAATATGCAAAGGGTGTGTTAGAATTTAAACTCCAGAACAAAAATATTTCAGAAGACATGATGAAGATTTTAATAATGGCACCTACCTCAAAAGGATATTGCAAATATTCAGTGAGAAAATCTACATTACCTGGCACAGGACAAACAGAGGTGTCTATGTTAAAGCATATGCTTGTGTGTTTGAAGCTTGAGGGCTTGTGAACTAAAGTTCCTATGTGACCCTACTGAGCCTACATAATAGTGAGACCCAATTTTCTCTCTCAAAAAAGCAAGCCGAATTTCTAATGCTCCAATTAGTTATGGTAATTTATTATTCTACTTCCTAGAGCATTTCATAGTATACTTTTTGAATCTGATTTTATAAGAGACTCAGAAAATCCCCTGAGCAAGTCATTGCCAACAGTTACCATCATAATCTCTATATTGTCTCTGTGTAAAATGAAACCCAGAGGTATTTGCCTTAGCTCAGCACAGCCACGCAATGGGAGCGATGGAACCAGAGCTTTACCTGAGTCCTTTGCATCAGGCAAACCCTACATGTATGAGGAAATGATTCAAAATTCAAAATTAAGCATTTTTCTACCTATGGACAAGATGAGATCTATATCACCAGTCCTTAAACATGAATGGTGTTTGTGATTATTCAATCAATAAAATGTAGAAGTAACTCTGGGCCAGAATTCAGGTTTAGGTCTTATGAAATTGGCAGTTTTCCAATTCTTGCTTTATGGAACATTCTAGAAACTCTGTATAAGAAGATTTACTTTCTTAAAGAAGCCATGTATTTGATGTCTGTCCCCTGCATCTTGTATATACATTTTTCTAATTTGGGGAGGGGAAGAAAAATGACAAAATGCTGAAACAAGGATATAGGTTGAGCCATTGTAACAATGTGATGTACAAGACACTATGTAGAAAACGAACTTTACAACCTGGCAGGGGGGGAGGGAGTTGGGGAGGTGGGGAGAGAAGGGATCGGAGGGAAAAAACAAAGGAGGCAGTAAAGATTCTTGATAGGAAATGTGCTCATTACCTTACTCATGTAACTGTAACCCCTCTGTACACTATTTTTACAATAAAAAAACATTTTTTAAAAAGAAGCTATGTATAGACACTACAGTCAACAGTCACAAACTAGACATGTAGTAGTCACTTGAGTGAAGCATCTTGGCTCATCCACCAGCTGAAGATCACTGAGTGGTCTTCAATTTGTCACAAGACATAAGAATCAACCAGCCAGGCACTGGTGGCTCACGCCTGTAATCCTAACTATTCCAGAGGCTGAGATCTGAGGATCACGGTTCAAAGCCAGACTAGGCAGGAAAAGTCCATGAGACTCTTATCCCCAGTTAACCACCAAAAAACCTTAAGTGGCACCGTGGCTCAAGTGGTAGAGCACTAGCCTTGAACTGAAGAGCTGAGGGACAGCACCCAGGCCCAGAGTTCAAGTCCCATGACCAAAAAAAAAAAAAAAAAAAAAGGATCAATTAGCTGAGCCACGCCTCATTCCCAGGCAATAAAATCTTGATATGATAAACATGAAAGTATTTTAGAGTAAGTTATTATACAGCAGTAGATAATAGGAAACAGAATCTGATTCCTAGAAGTAGAGTGCTATAACAACAAAAACCTAAAACAACTGGGATTGGAACCAGACAGTGGATAGAAGGTGCAAAGGACACTGTAAAAAAATAAATAAATAAGACTTGAAGGAGCCTGCTAGACTAGAGAAAAAGTGATCTTTGTTAGGAAGTGACAGAAATTGTGGCAATAATGTTGCCTGTGGTCATCTACACAATAGAAAATATACCTAATATTAGAAGTGATTGGTTTTCGTAGAATTTCAATTTCTGGAAGGAATGCTAAGTGAAAAATTATTATACTTTACATATTTATGACATCCTTTGGATAAAAGTAACCTAGAAAACAAAGTGCTTAATTATTATTTATTATTTTATTATATCACTAAATAATTACTAAGAGGGACTAATATACTCAAAGAATGTCATCTGCAATAAACAAGATTCAGAATATCTGTAGATTAAGGTTTAGTCTGTGCTTCATATTCCCTTCATTTTTGAATGCCTATTGCGTTTAGGTTAACTCTGTCTCAATATTGCATATGAGAAAGGGCAAGCCAATAACTTATTTTTCTTAGTTAATAGGTTGAGAGGAATCCTACTCAAATAAACATACAAAGAATACAAAAAATAAGCATAGAAATAAAACCACCCAAGAATCATCATCATACCTGAACCTGATTTGAATAACAAGATGCTGGAGCTTGAGCTGATCCTTATGCTATCATGAGGTGAGAATGTGGGAACTATTCAGAGAGAGACAGTGGCTGTGATAAATAACAAATTCTTTGATCCCCTTTCCACAGAGACACAGGGTCTACATCCCCTCCAGTCATAAGGGTGGGATACATGGTTTGCTTTGATCAAGAGAATATTGAGCCAGTTGTTGAGTCTAGGCCTTATAAACTGACTTCTGCTTAAATTCTCTGCTCAAGTTTTGTTTTGAGGAGACCCTATTTTCGGACGAGTATACTGTTTTGGAGAAGCTACGGGTAAGTGTTGTAGTTGACAGCCTTATAGTCACCCCTATTGAAATACATAGCAAGAGATAACCAAAACCCAAACATTGTATACATACATACATACATACATACATATGCACAAATGGAGGTAGGCATACTTTCCACAAAGGTGGTAAGTTTTCACAAAGGTGATATGTTAATTTAGTTGTTTCAAATATGTTAAGAATGCTTCTAGCCATAAACCATGCAGATAATAGTTATTACCCCACTTATATAGTTCATGGCTATGTTGATAGGAGCAAATGGGATAATATATGTGAATGGCATCTCCAAAGCCTTTGCTGTTGGGCAAATGTAAGGTATTATTATTACTTTAAAAGAAAGAGTCAACTGTGAAGGTTCTCTTTGCAACTCAAATAATTACCCAGTGTTTTAAATCAATTTTGTAAGTTCAGCTCATAACATACCAAATCCTTCTATATTCCTAGACATTTATAGACAGTAAGATTACCATCCAGTAAATATGACTATATGCAATACTAAATTAAAGCAACACTTGTTAACAAATTTCAATGATACGTTTTAACACAATATTGACCTGTAGCTGATATGTTAGAATGCAGATACATAAGGCACAACTGATATTAGTTAATTCAATCATGCGTGCAACTCTTTGGGGGAGGTGGTATGATGTCGGAAACATCTGGCTTGAGATAGAAACACTACCCCTGGGCTGTGGTTCTGTCTCAGCCTGGTACTTGATGAAGAACACAGTGTGCACAAAGGAGACAGGTAGAGAGTGTTATTCTCTGTGAGAACGAATAAAGTGTTATAAAGGTTCAGAAGTAGACCTGTGCATTGCTTCTGTTAGGAAAGCTGAGACTGTGGAAATCTTGTCAGACTCCAGGCTACTGAGCTGAAATTTAGTAAGTGATCTTTCATGTTTTTAATGTCAGCTCTTCCCCCTTCAGAAAGTAAAAATACAAAGAGCAGGTCTTTAAAAGGTCTTTCCTTATATTTAGTATCAAGAGAAAGCAAAAAAAATTGGACACACTTACACACAAATATACACCTGTAAGCACAACTGTGCACTGGTCCACCATCAGTGTCCACTCTCACACTCTATAACCTTTATTTGACTGCTGCATACACAATGAATGCTTGATACTAGAACTACCCCATTACAATGGTTGTTAACATATTAGTTTCCTCTAGAAATGGCTCCTTGGCATTGTCTTCCTTCTGCAGAACAGATAGAACTCCAAAACCTTGGAGCCTCTTTCTTCTAAGCACATTCTCTAAACACTTCACAAGACAAGTGAGTGGTAAAATACTGCTCAGAGATTGACCCATCTTACCCTCCAACACATGGAGCTTCTTTGGTTCTAGAACTTGAGGGAGTCTATGAGCAGCTGGAGGGAAGAATAAACTCTGCTTAGAGGAACTTGAAAATGTAACTACACAAATACTTTTATCTTCAAGAACCTTACATTTAAATGCAGTGTTAAACAGGAATCAAACCAACCAAATGAAAACCCTTTAACACAGGCTTCTACATCATAGCCAAGACTAAGCCTTCACTGACCTATGTGTAAAAGCAATAGATATATCAAGAGTTTCTTCATCACAACCTCATAAACTTATTATCCTATTCATTGTACAAATGAGGAAGCCAAAGAATTGAGAATTTAAGGTGCTCACCAAAGGTCACAGAGCAGTCATCTATAAAAAAAAAAAAAAAAAAGGAGGAAGAACTCAGCCCCTTGTATGTATTTTAATCTTGAGTCTGGCTCCTGAGCCACATGTTTGCTTACTGACTTTACCAGCTTCTGAGTGAGGAAGAGGAAATGATCATTGCTGTCATTTACTGACCGGTAGTACAGCAGAGTAAAATCCAGGACTTCTAAGACAGGAAGAACTCTAGTCTTAGCTTTGCAATACCCATTACCTCATATATGCAGTGGACAATGTATGAGTCTCCAGTTCTCATCTTTTAAGATTGGAATAATGACAGTACTTACTCATAGGATTAGTGTAAATTGTAATAGTCTGTTAAAGGATTGGCCTATAAGAAGTACTCAATAAATTAAAGTTCAATTACTAGCAGTTAACAAGTATCAGGTTAAATAATATATAATATGATTTATAATTATATATTATATATTATATGATGTATAATATATAATAATTTAATACAACAATAAGGAAGGTATTACAGTCATTTATTATACTTATTTTATAGATCCAGAAAGTAAGGCTAGGATTGTTCAAACCACACAATTAAGTCAGGATTTGATCTTAAGTGTGTGCTATTCTAGATACTGATCTGCATTTCTCAGCACATCAGCTCACAGTGATATGAGCCTGGTCCACCAATGACCTTTTAACTAGTTAACAATTATCAACTGCTTATATGGTAAACCTGCAGCACTGTTAGCCAATTATTTTTCAAATTCCATTTGTGTTTAATAGTTCAAAGGAGGAAAATACTTCACTAATACACTATCTCTCCTAGGGAATATTGAATTCATGAATGACAATACCTATACAAATATCATAGATAGCTAGGTTAGAGAGAATGATTAAGATTAAGAATCAGAACACTTGTTTGGTCTTTTGTTGTTGATTGGTTGTTTGTTTGTTTCATTTTCTTTGTTTTTGTTTTTTTCACAGTTCTCCACTGACTAATTGTGTGCACAGTCATGTGCCTTGACCTGCAAAGACCTGAGCATCTTCCTCATAAAGTAAGAGATGAACTCAGAGGGCTCCTTTGCATTCTGAGGTCTTACTACATAGCACTTCTAAGAAATGCACACATGATGTTCAAGAGCCACCAGACCAGTGGTTTATGGATCCAGTGGCGTTGTTATGGCTTAAAGAACGCTTTCAAGAGATAGATTCTAAGACCCTTGAGATTCTAATTTAGTAGATGAGGGTTTTCAGAGGATCTGTACTTTGTGAATACTTTCCAGCTTTTCCATGCTTGGAAATTTGTCTTCCAGACCACTTTGGCACATTAGCACAATTGTCATGCCCTAAGAACACAAGGATAGCCAAAGCCTACATCATAGCCTCTGTAGAATAAGGCTAGTTGAGGCAAAGCTGAGATCTACCAAAGTTTGTCCTTCTTCAGCATATAAAATATGAAGATGAAAATATATTTACAAATAATTTTCTTGTACAAGAAGGAATGCTGTCATCATAAAATCATTTGGAGAGGGGGCTCCTGGATATTGAACCCAAGATTTCATAGACACTATCATTTAACGGCAGCCACAGTCCATGACATCAATTTGTCAACTGAACGAAAAGTCTTGGAAGCAATAGCATTAACCCACAAAGTAGTGGAATCACATTCAAGTCAGGAGTCACCCAAAGCTGAGAAAAGTATGATCAATAAGACCCATGGTGTAAGCAGTACACAAGCATTAAACTTGGACTCCAATAGCTAAGCTTACTAAGATAGGAACATAACATGAAGCCTAAACCACTAATAAAATTGAACATGAAATAAATTAGAAAGACTTAAAAGACATAGTAATACCCAATATGAAGAAATGAGTTATAGCTTATTACAGTTGTCAAAACTAGCTGAAATCATACTGGGAAGGATGCCACTAGCCAGAAAGGGAAAGGCTATATAGTAATCCATATAACTCAGATCATCACAGTAAGCATACATTTGCCAAAGAATCAATGATGCTATGAGTTAAATTACATAGACACATGGACCATTTCAACCTGTAAGGACATGCACACAGCTCATTTGCCAACTTGGAGAGATACTTTGTGTGTGATCCTAAGTAATTCTTTTTTGAGTGTTATCTTCAAAACAGGGCTAATAACACTGTCTACGGAGTGTTTGACAATTATTTAATTATAATCGTCAACCACACAAATTCCTTGGCAAAAAGAAGCTGAGAAGAAAGGGATGGAATGGATAAGAGCAATAGAATTCTTTAAAAACACCTGGATATTATCCTAAATAAGTTTCAGAAATTTTAAGAGCCAGGCTCCAACATGTCAGAACTCTAGATCTAATCTCAATATTCAGTGGATAGTTATTGTGTTCTCTACCACAATGAAACTTCAGTGATCAACTGGGTGCTACACAGATGGCCGCACTGGTTTACCCAGAGGGCCCAATGAAAACACAGGGATGTATCTCCACGTTCATGGAAACTGAACTGTACTTTGGTTTTGTTCTACTTACCCTAAGGCACCTTTTATTAACTCTCTTTGGCTGTTTCATAACCCCGGTTGTTGAAAAGAAAATCTGGTCTGTTTCCTCATGCCAGAGTTTTACTATGTTGGTATCTTCCAAAAAAGTATGCTTCTGGACTAAAAGATAATTGACCATGTTTATGTCAATCAGGAAACATTAAAGTATGATGCTATTTGGATTATAATTATCTCCTTTATTTTTTTTTATTTGGTGGCTGGCTATTCACTCTTGAAACCAGCCAGTTGTACATGTTAAATATCAACCTAAGTCCAAAATATTTCACCAGATGGCTCCTTATTAAAACTCAATAAAAAGGAACAGAAGGAAAATCCAGAGCACAGGAGCAGCCAAATATCTAAAAGAGCCTCAACCTTAGTTCTCTCTTCTAAGAGTTATTATCATATCAGACACCTCTTCTCCAACTCTAGACCCCCATTTTCCTGCCTACAGAGCAGGCAGGAAAAGCAACTTTTACTTGTATGTTTCAATTGAAGTTGCAGCTATAGGTTATTTCCTTTTCTAAGTTAAATATTCCCATTTTCCTCCATTATTCCATTTTCTAAGTTCCAGATCACTCTTCCTCTACTAATTTCTCTCCTGTAGCCAAACAGCATATAGTTTGTTCATCATCTCAGCTGTTACCAGTAAAATACATATTATAGTAGAAAGAGAACTAGTTTGGAAATGTAGAGAGCTGTGTTCTATATCTCATTCTGCCACCCACTAACTTGAGGACCTGCAGTAGTTTTTTAAGCTTTCTGGGCTCCTGTAGTTTTATAACTGTAATAATGTATTTGGACTGGATGATATTGAAGACCTAAAATTCCATAGTTACATTACCTGTAATTTTAGCAATATTTTCTAGGCCCTGAAACAAAGCCTAGGTCTCAGAGCTGTACTATGTTAAATATATGAAAACAAAATCATTTTTTCATGAACATAGACAATAAGAAAATAATTACAGCATGCTCATTTTATTGTCTAACAAAATCAAAGGTCAAGAGATTGTTTCATTCTTTACATGATTATAGAAATATAGAATTATATATGCTAATTAAAATGTCAGGCAAGCACAGAAAACACTAATCATCAAATGGAAAAAGAACAAAGTAAACCTGGTCCATATACCAGAAGAAAGGAAGAGGGCATGGGAAAGAAAGAGAGGGAGAGAAACTAAAATTCAAAATGTCATCTCTGAAAATAAATATAAATAAAATAATATCTTTATTGAATGATCAAGACACTCAAATTAAGTTAAGAAATAAAATCCAACCATATACTGGATTAAAATATTCACATAGCCATGTACCAGTGGCTCATGACTGTAACCCTCCTATACAGGAGGCTGAGATCTGAGGATTGAAGTTTGAAGCCAGACCCTGCAGGAAAGTCCATGAAACTTTTATCTCTAATTATCCACCTAAAAGCCAGAAGTGGAGTAGAGCTGTGGCTCACGTGGTAGAGTACTATTCTTGAGCACAGAAGATTAGGGACCATACCTAGTCCCTGACTTCAAGCCCCAGGACCAGCACATAATATTCTCTCTCTCTCTCTCTCTCTCTCTCTCTCTCTCTCTCTCTCTCTCTCTCTCTCTCTCTCTCTCTCTCTCTCTCTCTCTCTCTCTCTCTCCCTCCCTCCCTCTCTCTCTCTGTCTCTCTCTCTCTCTCCCCTCTCTCTCGCTCTCTCTCCCTCTTGCTCTCTCTCTCTCATACACACACATACACAAATGCACATGTAAGTTAAAATTTAAAAATAAGACAAAGATCTACAAAATGTATATAATTAAAAAGTTTAATAGCACCAAGAAGGTATACTAAACTATGTAAATTTAGGGTGCTTAAAATCTGTCAGCCTCACAATAAAAACATAATAGGTAGGAGCCATTATATATCTGCCCACTCATACTGAAACATAAAAACACAAATGATTCAATATAATGAGGGCCTGAATATCTACAACTGAAATTTCAGTGTTTTCATTCTTTCATAAATCAAGTTAGGCCTAAAATAAAGCAGACTTAATAACTTTTAGATAATGTAATTCTTACATTGTAAAATCTATACCTTTCTGTGAGTACATATACTTTTCAAACATCTCTGGAATGTTTTTAGAAGTTAATTATTAGGTAAAAAATAAAATTTTGATAAAATTCCATTTGGAGCACAGCACACATTATATAACTGTAATGACTAGAAAATAATATCTAGATTTCTAAAAAATGAAACTGTTCATTTATAAATTAGACAACATGTGCATCATGGCTGTAAAAACAAAGGAAAGAAATGTTTATACACCAACTTATTTAGAAATAATAATTAAGCTTTTTAAAAGGCATTTATTTTGATATAATCTTTCAATTATATCAGTTACAGTGAGGAAGAGTTTAAAACAAATATTTGAAAGAACAAATTAGAGATAGCTATAGATAATAAAGACATCATACTGTTTTGTTTGGGTTTATTTATTTTTGTCAGTTCTGAGAATTGAACTCAAGGCCTGGACATTGTCCCTGAACTTCTTTGTGCTCAAGGCTAATGCTCTCCCACTTAAGCCACAGCACCACTTCCCGTTTTTTTGAGTGGTTTATTTGGAGATGAGTCACACAGTGGCTTTTCTGCTTGGGCTGACTTCAAACTGCGATCCCCAGATCTACAGACTCCTGAGTAGCTAGGATTACAGGCATGAGCCACCGGTGCCCAGCCATACATTGTTAAATTTTCAAAGTTCATTGAATTTTCTGAGAAATTATAAATGACTAAAGTTAACTCAACAGTACAGAGTAAACCTGGATAGATTTTTGTCAATAGAAAAAAATTAAAGAAATAGTTCCAATAAAGTTGCTAGGTCAAAACTTACAAGTCTGTGCAAGTTTTTAAGAAATAGTTTGCCTAATTTTGTTTCAACAAAGAAAAAAGATGGGAAACTTATTCATGTCTCTTTTCATGAGGGTAACCTAATGGAGGGAAATTATAAATCAATATTGTTTATGAGTATAAATGCAACTTTAACAACAAGAACAGTAAAAGAGTCTGATATTTAACCTTACCTACAAGCTAACAAATTAGCCTGACCCAGTTTCACCTGTCAGAAGAAACAATACTTTTGGGTCAAAGGCAAAGCTTTTATTACTCATGATACAGGAAATGGCATGAACATCAGTATATATGTGAGAACCTTTGGTCCCCACCCATCCCAGAGTGATTGAAGTGATATAGGCCAGGCAAACACCTGCTCATGTAGTAGGTTACATTTTAGATGAAGGCTTTAAGCTTCAAATACTCAAAGTTTAAAAACAAATGACCATTAGTGTCTGTCTATTCCTCTGGGCATTATCATTGGAAAGCAAGCATGCTCACTGTTTGCTTCAGAGACAGACACTCTTATCTACAAAGATGCAAGCAAATTTGCCTTTATTCTGGGAGAAAAGACTGCCTTTCAACAGAACTCCCAAACAAAGAGCAATCAATCAGTGCCCTGCTCACAAGAAACAGAAATGTGAGGGAAAGGGAGAATTCTCTCCTTGATACTTCATTAAATAAGAATTATTCTAAAAATGCAAGGATGGTTTAATGAGTGAAAATATAAATGAGACAAAATATACATAATAAAATACAGCATGAAGTTCTGGTTGTTTAAAGAGAAAACATTTTCTATGAATAGAAAGAATATTTCTTCAATATCTAATTTAAATATCTATTCTAAAGTACCAAGAACTATCATGTTTTACAGTAAAATGCCTGCAGGCATTCCCATTAAACTCAAAAACAAAATAAAGCTTTCCATTATAACTGTTATTATTTTTTCTTTATTCTGGAAGTTCCAATCAATGAAATAAAAATGAAGTACATATAATAATTTCAAGCTTTTGGGGGTCAGTGGTTCACAGCTATATTTCTACTGACTCAGAAGACCAAGCTCTGGAGGATTTTGTTCCTAAATCAGTCAGAGCAGAAAATGTCTGGGAG
Source organism: Dipodomys merriami (assembly GCF_024711535.1). Lineage (NCBI taxonomy): Eukaryota > Metazoa > Chordata > Mammalia > Rodentia > Heteromyidae > Dipodomys > Dipodomys merriami. Next base: position 37,032,227 of record NW_027206290.1, read on the forward strand.
ACTTTATCTCCAATTAACCAGCAAAAAGCCAGAAGTATAGGTCTGGGTCAAGGTGTATAGCAACTGCTGTGAGTAGAGAAGATAAGCAAGAGTGGAAGTCTGGAGTTCAAGCCCCTATATTGAAACAAAAGAAAAAAAAAAGAAAAGGAAAGAAGGAAGAACGGAAAGAAGCTAAGCAATTGTGACACCTGAATTCAAATTTCTGTTAACAAAAAAAATGAATTTTTTAATTACACTCAGGACCTCGTGCTTGCTACCCAAGGGCTCACCATTTTAACCACTCCCCATCCATGAAATTCATTATTTTAAATGATGTATTTAAACACAGAAAACTAGAGAGGATCAAAGGGAAAACTTGAAAAATAATGAGTTCAATAAAGAAACCACAAACAAAATACTTTACAATATTACCCAGATGCTAGCAATAACCAGTTATTTTAAATAATGTAGAATCATAACAACTATTTATATAAGAATCTAATTCTCAAAAGTCTCTGAAATATAAAATAACAGAAGTAACTTGAACAAGAAAGAACGGCACACATTTAACAACTTTCATTCAAAAGAAAGTACTACAAAAACAAGTATATCAGAAAGGAATTTTTAAAGATTTTAAGTATTTCTTAATTGTATGGCAAATGTTACTATATTCTAACTATACTTCCAATAAGCTTTTAGGTCAGAGTTTTGATACAATAATTTTAAAATATATATGAAAGAATATCACATAAATAAAGTTTAATGCCAGGTACTGGTGGCTCATGCCTATAATCCAGTTATTCAAGAGGCTGAGATCATAAAGTCATGGTCTGAAGCCAGCCTAGCAGAAAAAAAATATGATTTTTTTATTTTTAATTAATCAGTAAAAATTAGAAGTAGAGATATGGTTCAAATGATAGAGTGCCACCACAAACGCAAACAAGAAACTCTAGGTTCAAGCTCTATAGTACCACCACAGAAACAAAAGTTTCTAAAAACATGAATAACAAGGAGAGACATCTTACTAAATATTAAAACATAACATAAAGCTGCAGTAAAAATCCAATATGCAAATAGACTGAGACTACAGAAAAATCAATAGAGGATACAGCTGAGAAAAGCAGAGGTCAAAATATCAGAACTTACTCAGTAGAGAAAGCATGTTGTTGACTCAACTCACTTTTCCAGGACTTGAACTCAGGGCCATGCACTTGCTTGGCTTTTTTGCTGGTACTCTAGCACTTGAGCCACACCTCCAGCTCAACTTTTTGTGGATTATTTTAGAAATTGTCTCTTCCCCTAGCTGGCTTTGAGCTTCAGTCCTCTGGCTCTCCATCTCCTGAATAGCTGGGATTACAGGTATATGCCACCAGCAGCTCTCTATTCTTTTCCCTTTAAAACAAAACAATAACAATAACAACTTAGGATAGCTCTCTCAAATGATTCTGAATATTGAAAGTTATAATTTTTCAGTAACATTGTAGCAATAGAGAGTAAAATATAGATGAAAATTATTTGATTGAGGAAGAAGCTTCTCACATCAGAAGCCAAGATAGAACAAGTCATGGAGGAAAACAAGAATAGATCTCACCACATGAAAATAGAAAATTTCTGTATAACCAAAAAGTCACTATAAATGATATTAAAAGACATTCAATAGCTACAATAAAATACCATATAACTGACAGATTCAATAATGGAAGAAAGATGATCAGGTAGGGCTTCCAAGCTACAATTGAGGCACAAAAATAAATTGCACATTCTTTATATTATGGAATAGATTAAAAAAAAAAAGTGATGAAGCAAATCTGAGCTCTCCACACTTGCTGGGAGTTTTCATCATGCCTTAGTTATGTCATTTATAAAATAGTAACAATAATAACAATAGTAACAATAATAACACTACAGAACTGTTTGGGGAGTTTTATTAGGAAATACATCATGGCACAGAATAAATATTAAACAAATGTTAACTCTGATCATACAGGGTATAATTAATTACACTTTTTCTCTCTTACCCACTGTCTGACACCATCTTTGTTATCAATCTATTCAGAGACAAACACCACAGGAACCCAACCGATGAGCATCTATACAGCGTCTTAAAAAAAAAAAAAAGGTTGAACTTAGTCTGCAAAGCAGCACAGTCTCAGGGCCCAAGCCAACAGCTTTTTTTTTTTCCCCAGCATTAAACTTCACCGCCCCCAATTGCAGGAGAAATTGCATTCTGATGACTAAGTAACCAACTCCTACATGTCTCCTTCCTAGTTAATAAGGCAGATCTCTCCCCAGCCATGGAAACATGAGCTAAGAGGGCTAAGGAGTCCTTACCCCATCTTACTACCTGCAAATAGTTTAATATGGGAATATGTTCAATGGGCATTTTACAGTTGTTCAAATGTATGCATATTTGAAAGAATGTTTCTTAACTAGAAAATTATCACAATATAATCGTGAAGGGTGAGAGGAGTAAGGTCGCACTGTATATTCATATTTGCAGAAGAAAATTGTAGAAGAAATACACTAACATGATTTTTAAAAATGGGTTATCTTTGAATGGTAGACACACGGGCAATTTAAGGGTTATGTTTTGCCTTGTTTGCTTTAAAAAGCAGTGAAGCTTTTCCTTGTCAAAACAGGTAAGCAATATAAGCATAACAAAAGACACAAATAAGTTAATTGTTCTGATAAGATTAGATTCCTAGGCTCCCAGAGAAAGGTCAGCTCTTATGGAGACAAGATACTGTCCAAAACTAAAAGCAGAAGATATTTGAGACAAGGTTCCAGGCAATGTCCAAACATGTATTTAGTGAGGAAACATCTTCCCTGACCTCAGTAAGGTATTTGTGACAAAAAGGTTTAAAACTCATTTGAAGGGAAAATATAGAAATAAAATATCAATTCTCCCAACAAAAATTTCTACAATGGTATCACATTAATACTCAGAAATAAAAGGGAGAAATAGGACTGGTTAGTAGCTTTTAAAAAACAATTGTAATCTTTCAAGCTAACAGGACTCTAATTTCAAAGGATTTAAAGTCCGTGGTTTACTTCTTGGGACTTTAGAAATGGATTGTGGAGGGGGGATTTTTCCCTTTGTTTCTGTGTATAGGACTGTGCATTTTTAAAGTATGAATAACTTTTGAAATTAAAATATAAGCTATTAAAATGTGCGGTTAAAATTTTTTAATGCAAACATCAAGAAACCAGAAAAGCCAAGCCAAGCCAAATATGTACATATGCATAAACTTCAAAGTTTATGGTTGAGTTGAGGGATACTACAATCCCCCCAGAAGCTGGCCATTTATATCAGGGCTCTATTTCTATGAGGTTCAAGGGCACCAAAAGGGCATAATAAATATTAATAAAAACTTCACAAGCTAAACCACATTCTTTATGGAGTTAGAAGCATAAACTGAAAGAATTAATTTGAGAAGGGGAAGGTAGTATTTCTCTACAGCTGTTTTGTTTTGCTTTTGCTGAGTTCCAATTCTGTCACAAAAAGTAAAACTGTGAAGTTTGTTGTTTTGAAAGCAGGTAATGCTTGCTGGGCATCAGGCCATTTACAAACATACTGAGGGTCAAGAATATTGTTTGTAGTGTAGAATTTATATCCAAATGCCTAGTTACCGATGTGTTCTCGGGCTTTCCAAGTGCTAGAGTCTCCATTAGGTATTCCACGGATGTTTGTAGATATTTGTTTTCTTTTTTTTTTTTTTTAATTGTATTTTATTTTATTTGAGAACATACTGTACAGGGGGGCTACAATTACATATTTGTTTTCTTAAACCTGACCCCCAAATCTAAAGAATGTGAATGATAATAAAATCACTGAACAATTGGCCTTTTAAAAAGGAAAACCAAAGCCGGACGCTGGTGGCTCATGCCTGTAATCCTAGCTACTCAGGTAGCTGAGATCTGAGGATCATGGTTCAAAATCATCTGGCACAGAGACTCTTATCTCCAACAAACTACTTAGAAAAGCCAGAAGAGGTGTTTGGCTCAAGTGACAGTATGCTAGCCTTGAGCACAAAGCGTCTCAGGAACAGCTCCCAGGCCCAGAGTTCAAGCCCCAGGAGCAGCAAAAACAAAAGAAAAACCAAATTCAATGAGCAGAAATGATTGATACTTTTAGGAGGTGACTGCTTGAAGGTGATGCCATACTGGGGAATGATAACCTCCAGGGAACAGCCAGCTGTCTTACCTTCCAGCAAGATTCCAGTCCTTTGATAGGACTGAGCATTGACAAGGAAGTTTAATCATCCTAAACCCTATTCTACTTATATAGCACCACTCATCCCAAGAATTTGGAGGACTTTGTAGGCATTTATCATCACATCATCCCTGAAAAGTAAGTTGGATCAAAAATTAACCTTCCTTTTACAAGCTGGGAAATCAAGTCATATTCCCTAGTGTAAAGAAGAGAGGGCTCCATATTTTCTTACTCCAAGGAACCCAGGCCTGCAAACTCAGGGTTAAATTTACCTTCCAATTCCAAAGGAATCCTTTAATGATTAGATAGCTCAGGCACACTGAGCAAATGACTCCACGTAAGATAGATACAAGGGATTTGGGGAAATTCCCACTGCAGCATGGAGAGAGGGGCTCCCTTCAGCACCAAGTACCTGAAATTCCACTAACAGAATCCTTTAAGTTTAGATACTGTAATTTCAAAAATCCCTCTAAAGTATAAATACCTCTAGAGACATACTGCAATCAGTCACTTTCAGACAACAGCATTACAATATTAATTAATTTATTGTTTGTGTCTAATTATATTGTTAGCTGAATCTGGAGTCTCAATGGAACCAGACACCAGAGGACAAATATATTTGATAGGACAATGTATCACATTCTATTCCAAGGTGTGAGAAACCCTTTTACCAAAGAAACTACATATTAATATATTAACTGGACAAACAGGTCCAGACCATTTCTAATGGCATCAGAGTAAGGTCATTATTATAAAAGATTCTTGATTCCAGAACTGCTCGACATTCATCAGCCACAAGTGATCAGACAGGCCAACTTTTTTTTTTGGGGGGGGGGGATCCGGTCATGGGGCCTGAACTCTGGGCCTGGGCGCTGTCCCTCAGCTCTTCAGCTCAAGGTTAGTGCTCTACCACTTGAGCCACAATGCCACTTCTGGCTTTTTTCTTTTTGCTTATGTGGTGCTGAGGAATTGAACCCAGGGCCTCAGAGGCATGCAAGGCAAGCGCTCTACCACTGAGCCATCTTCCCAGCCCCCTCCCCGCCACAGGCCAACTTTTAAACCTCCATTTCTCTCCTGTTCTATGAGAACAGTCATGCAGTGTCATGGTTCACATTTCCCCCAAGGGAAAGTGTTGGAGCAAGGTTGGGGAGCAAATTTGTTTAGCCATCCAAAGAACCCAAGGAAGGAGTGGGGAAGTGAAATTGGGAAGAGAAGAAAGTCAACCAAGATAGCCTTTATAAGGGCTTTCCATGCATACCACTTTTTTGAATCCCTTGTAAAACACTCTGAGAGACTCTGGGCCCTGCCTCAAATTGTCCCTCCATGGAAAGATTAAGTCAGTGTGGGGTGAAGGAAATTCCAGGAAATCCCACCCCTCAAAGTTTGAAGGCTCTTCCTGGGCCAAGGCCTCAACACTTCTAGCTGAGCCCGTGAGCTAGCCTAAACATCTCACAAAGCCAAGACATCACGCCAGCCAACCTACATGAGACATCCTGGAAAAGGCAAGATGGTAGAGAAGGTACCAATCACATGTATTACATGTATAGCTTCTTCCTGTACCTCTAGAGTTCGTATGTTATATGGTGAGAAAACAGAGATGCCACATTTTGAGAGGTTGAATCTTGGAGTCTTAATTAAAAGGCCAGTGACTGCATGGTGGACTCCTGTCTCAAAGACCAGAAGCCAGCAAATACCCTTAACACTGTTAGGAAACTGAGCTATGAAGGCCATAGAGGAAAGGAAGAACAAAAACAATACCAACAAACCAATTCAGCTCCAAAGGAGAGCTGAAGTGCGGGCTGCCATGGTGACTGGAGAAGAGCCAGGAGACAGGACATGGCATAATGGTGCCTGAGCTGGTCAGGGCTTAAATAGGGTCCTATCTGGGGGCAGGGTCACTGGAAACTGGAATCCCAAACACTGGACTAACAGGTTTGGTAACCTAGCATCCAAGTACCTGCTACTGCCTCCAGGGATTGAGGCACGCCCATCACCTGAGAGGTGAGGGCTTTACATTCTCCCACCATGAAGACAAGACGCAAGACCCTAACACCCACCGTGTGACCAAGATGGTGCTGACCAGACCCGATCTCCCTGCTTCAAAAGGTCTTGCCATCTGTCCCAAGATGATCAGACTACTGTGGGAGTGTCAGGCCAGACGCAATCTCCCAATCTCCCTCAGTATAGTTCCCAAAAATAATGTGGATAAAATGTTTAGCATATCAGGCCCATAATGAACTGCCAATAAATGGTTGTCAATATTATTTTTGTTATTGCTATAATTACTTTTGCTCACTCTTTCACTCATTTTATTTGTGATTGATTACCCTGGAGCTTGAACTCAGGGCTAGGGCATTGTTACTGGGCTTTTTTGCTCAAGGCTAGCACTCTACCACACTTGAGCCACAGCTCTATTTCTGACTATTTTGGTAGTTAATTAAAAATGAGAGTCTCACAGACTTTCCTGTGGGGAAGGGGGAGGAGGTTGGTTTCAAACCACGATCTTTAGATCTCAGCCTCCTGATTAACTAGGATGGCAGGCGTGAGCCATGAGTGTGCAGCTTACTAATTTATTTTTTGTTGGCAGTGCTTGGGTTTGAATTCAGAAGCTTGCACTTGCTAGGTAGCCATTACTTCTGAGCTATGCCTCCAGTCCTTAAAAGCATTTGCATTTAGCCTTTATCATTTTGGATATCATTTCCTGTCCAGGTGTGTGCCTTGACTTCAATCCTTCTATCTGAGGCATACCACCATAACTGGGATAACAGCCATGTACTACTACACCAGCTTCCCCCAATGAGACAGAGAATCACAGACTTTTCTGCCCAGGCTGTGCACTCCTCCAGATCATATTCTCTTACTTCTTATGGCTGGGAGCCATCACTCACACACAGTTACTAGACTCACATATATACCCGGCCTGGCCTCCAACTGCCATCCTCCCCATATTATCTTCCCAAGTAGTTAGGGTTATAGAAGTAAGCCACTGGCACTTGACATCATTGCTACGTTTCAAAACAAAACAACAAGATAGAACTAGATTCACTATTATAGTAGAGAGGTCAGGGAGCCAGGATATATTGCCAGCAAGTCCCTGGAGTGGTTTTAAAATCCCTAAAAAATGAGAAGAATAAAAATACATGAGTGCAAATGTGCAAGAAGCAAACTGCAAAACCCTCAGAGTTCCCGGCAGCATGCTGGGGAGTTAGTCCATGCAAGTCACTGAAGAGAGCCACAAAGAACAGAAACAGGCTACATGGCCTCTCCACGAGCCTCCCAAGACATGAGCACTCTTCTTCATAAGGAAAATCTCAGCCTCTCTCTAGGACAAGAACTATCTGACTGAGAAAGAAAGTTGTAATAAATATTTTTGGCTCCATTAGGGCAGCAGCATGGCTGTTCTGACTTTAGGCCCAATTCAACTGGTGTGAATCTCCACAAATTAACTCCCAGGGAAAATATGGCTTGAGAGGAGAGTACTGATATCTTGTGCCAAGCAGCTGGGCCTGTCTGTCCAGGGTTGGTAAGATGACGCCCTCTTGGCTGAGGTAGAATACAATGGAGTGAGTGACCTCTTGGCATCCAGCGCAAGAGCTCATGGGAACAGAGCCCATCACAATTCCCTTCATATGCCTTGTGCCTGGCTCACAAAAGAAAATGGTTTTGTTTGGCAGGTGAGAAATCATTTCAATTGTGCTATTTTTCTGTTTACTGAATAAATATAAAGATGCTTTTATTTCCCACAAAGAATTGTTATCACCATTTGAATCTATGTTGCTTCAAAAACAAACATCTTACTTTTCAGCATTGGAGGCAGAACTCTTCCTTGGGGAAGTGATATTCTTCAGCGGACAGGTTGGAGACTTGCAGAATACTGAAAGGATAAGACAGTTTCTAGAATAAGCCTCATGGAAACTTTATCCTCTGACCTCTCATGACTGTGATTAGTTCCTACAGTTAAAACATTGGACATTTGAAAAACGCAACATGAAGGATTGTCCTACAGGACAAATCCAAGATAGTCTAGCACCTCACAGAGTCCCCAGGTGATCTTACTAGACTATTTTGTGAGTGGTTCCTCCCTCTGCCTGGCTACCATGAGATACCTTGTGCCCCTTACATGCCCACATAGGTCTGCAGTGATATTCTGTGGAAACCCTACCCCTTCCTGGTTAGGAAGTGATGCCATCTAGGAACAGTTTTCTCTATTCATTAAGGAGTTAAAATGCACGAAAGTGTTAACGGTAAACAGAATAAGTGAAAGGAAAGCCTTGAACCAGGAGTCTCCATCGAAAGAGGAGCCCCAAGAAGGGAGTCTAGTGGTGTCCTCTTAGAGGGCAGTTAGCTTCTCCCATATCTCTTCCTTTCACTGTGCTTTGTGTTGATGGCTTGTTGATTCACACATAGGTCACCCTGGCTCTTTTTATTGGTTCAGTGGACAGCCTGGGCACTAAGGAAAAAAGAAGCATTTGAGCAGGAACTCACAGCATTATGAGAAGAGAAGCTCAAGGCACTACGAGAACCAGAAGTGCCATGAATGGCCACATGTGAGTTTTGATGTGCTATGTTCTCCACTTTCTATTCCTATCTACTTAATACTTCCCTTTTCTTTCTCTTAGAAGTGCTGAGACCTGGACCAGATACAAATTAACCAAACCTTTGCAAAGCTCCACTATGAAGTCCTATGGGGACTCTGTCTACCTGAGCATGTCAATACCTGGCCAAGTTCTTCAAAGATTCCATCTCATCTGATTTGGGTTTAATCTTTTTGAATCCATAAAACTGAGATTCACATATACTAAAAGGATTATCAATAAAAATTTTTTTTCTTACTGCTTTACAAGTCTATTTTTGTCCTTTGTGTCTCAGTATCATTCTAAACCACAAAACAAAGAACATTTCATGGGTGCCCATATTATGCTCAAAACAGAACAAAGGAAGCAATGGCCCTATGTGCATTTCACAAAGGAGGACTCTGTTGCATAGGAAGTTCAGATTGCCTCAGTCAAACTAGAGTACAGCTAGGAAGGACAGAGCTATCATATCAACCTCAACTTAGCCTCTGCCTCTGTAGCCTGTTCAAAACCAGTCTCTGCTTCAACTTTGCCCAATCTTATCAGACTGTGGAATCCTAGATAACCCAGCATAGGGCCAGAAGCTAACGAAGGGCTATAATCAAGATATCTTCCTTTTGCATTGCTTCAGAACTCTAGGAATCCCCTTTCTTCTGCATTCTCTTGTTGAACTTGAATGCCAACAATCATGTTAGTGAACAGGCAAGGCAAAACACTGCCTTCTTTGCTTAAAAGGAAAACTTGAAATTCAACATTCCCTATCCCTAAGAACAACCCAATAACCACATCTAGTTGGCTTCCTTCTTTTCCTCCACTTTCTCCCTTCAGGGGAAATGTTTCTACAACACATTATATCCATCTTCTTTCCTGATCCTGACTCTATTTTAACAAAATGATTCTTCCTTTAAGAAAAGCATTCCCCTGATGGAGGTTACATGCATATATAGATGGCAGAATAAATGTCTCATGGTTGAAATTTAGTTTTAACCTCCTTATCTGTAGAATGTATAACTCAGCAGTAAGAATTTTCCCTTTACAGAAAACTAGGGCATAATCAAGGCTTTCAATGGAGGGCAGAAAAGGGAAATCACAGGAAATCAATTCCATATTTTTTTCAGTGTGCAATGGAGATAAAGGACATGTTCTTGCAACTATTTTCTGGGCAGACAGATATGGTAATATTTTCCCTTCCCCTCACCCTACATGAAGGCTAAGACTTCTCCTAAGTTTGTGTTGTGACCTTGTGTTGTATTATGGTCTAATTCTGGCCCCCAAGAGAACCTCTTAGAAGAGAATCACACACTGGAGGGCAAGATAACATCCCAGAATCCCTACTTATTAGCACCATGACTCCAGCATATTCCTTAACACTCTTGGAAGTCCATTTCCTCATTTGTAAAATGGGGATGATAAATCCAACTCAAAAAAGTATTAAGATACTAAATAATGTACAAAGCATGTGGAGTCTGATGGAATGTCTTAGCAAACTAGAGGTGCAACCTATGAAGGGTCCTTTTTTTAAAAAATTCATCTTAAAGTTTTATTTTGCTTGAGACATAAGTGTCTTGTAATCTAGTAATGACAAGCATCCATATAAATGGTATATTGTACTAGTTAAAGAAAAAAATAATGTGTGACAAAATAAAAGACTCCCAAATTTCAGTAGTTTAGCCCAATACAGTTTAAAAAGAGTAATTCAAGGCCTCTACTACTCCTCACATATCCAAGCCAGCACAACACAGTTTTGTTTTACATTGATGCCAGGCCTAAGGTGAGTGCTTCTTATTAGGCATTATTATGGTCTGGATGTATGTTGATATTCATATATATATATATATATATATATATATATATAATTAAGAGGTAGAACCTTTAGGAAATAGTCAAATCACAATGGTGAAGACACATGGATGAGACTAAAGCTTCATAAATGGATGTAAGAGAGTGAGCTCACTCTCTTTATCTCTTTCATCCAGAGGATGTCATCATAAGGCCCCATCTTGGAAGCAGAGACTAGCCTTCTCTAGACATTAAATGTCTTGTTCCCTTGATCATGGACTCTCAGCCTGTAGAACTATAAGAAATATATTTGGTTTTATTTTTTAATTTGCTTTTCCATAGACATACTTGTGGATGGCTCTTCTCCAAACAATGACTCAGGCATTGAGGTTTCCATGGTAAATAGGCTTCCTCTATCTTCTTTGTATCTTTGTTTTGCAAACATTTTGGTTCTAGCCATTCAGAAAAGGAGACAGGGATAGAAGTCCATGTGAAATGTTTAATGGCCACAGTCAGCTGTCCTCAGTTGCTTGATCACATTTAAACACTGAAGGCTGTGTAATACTGCTTGAGGAAAACCAGATATTGATAGTGATTTTCTCAGAGGCAGGTGAATTGTTCAGTTTTTTTTTGAGAAGTAGGACCCATTTTTGGAAGAATGAGCCAAAGAACATATCATATTGGTTACTTGGATATTAAAACATTGAGAAGGAAAATGAGATCAAGACAATGAGACAAAATTGGGAAGAGAGCACAAGTTTGATTTTGATGTTTTCATCTCTACCATTCCCCTTTTTTAATCAGCATCTTTCTCTCTTCTAGGCTCCCAGACCCACAACATAGGGTCCCAAACATGCCAGTTCATCAAAGAACTGCTTCATATTTCAAACAATGATGTCCATTAAAAGATGCCTTATTTCCTCAGAGCCATATTGTCTGATAGATGACAGCTAATTAATCTGATAAAGTAATTCGTGCAGCTCAAATAATAGTTATTGTGGGAATTGTGTTACTAGGCCCAAGTAACCTGTATTTTAATAGGTTCCTTCTAGAGACATTGCCTTAACCTAAATAAATTGCTCTAATGATACGAATTGCCCAAATGACAAGAATTTCAGTCCTCACAATGAGCTTGAAGAAGACTTGTGCATCATAGAAGCAGCTTTGATAGGAATATTGAGCCCTTTGATTTTCTTCCCTTGTACTGAGCATTTGTTTTAATTGGGGCCCTGAGTTACATATGTTGAGAACATTTTTAGTATTATAGTTTGAATCATAGTCTGAAAGTGTTCTGAGAAAAGCACTACTTATTTAGAAAAGAACTGTACATAACTATATAAGATTTCTAATACCATTTAATTTCATTCCTAACTATGGAAATGTAGCTCACATAAAGAACAATAGAATGAAAAGACTCCACAAGGGTCACTGTAATCATGTTAATTGTGTTCCTGAATTAAAATCCCTAGTTGACTATTGATTGGAAAGAATCACATTTGGTCCATCGGATGTTATGTGTATTGGTTTGGGGGTTTGTTTGCAGATTTCTATGAAAGGAAAGGTTTCTGTGGTGAACATCACAGAAGGTACTACCCAGGGCCACTTAGCATGAATTATTTTCTTGTAAGTTGATAAAGTAGCAATTTCTGGTTTCTATATCCTCAGTATGTGAAAGAAAACTATTCTTTCTGGTGTCATAAAGAAGAATAGACCCGTCTGGGCTCCTTTGTGGTATGAGGGTTGTATTGGAGAACATCTACAACTTTAAGCAACTAGAAACAAGGAACCATGGCCAGAGCAAGGCCTTTTAGCTGGGAACAATTCACATAAAACTTCTGCCCATACTTAGAAAGTCTGCTCATGTGGGACCTAGTCTTCCTTCTCTATCCTAAGTAAGCCTTCTCCTCCAGCTTTTTTGTTTGAAGTGTTCTCAGCAGACAGTGAAAGGAAACATTTGCACAGTGAAAGTAAATCTGAGTTCATATCTGCTGTACCCTCTACCCACCACTCACGTGACTTTGTGCTTCTGAGTCTTGGTCACCTCCTCTCAAGACAGAGATAATAGGACATGTGCAGGGTAATTGTGAAGTCCATGCAAGTCAATGTGTGTGGAGTTAGCCTTACAGAATACTGGCAGACAGATATCATTAACAATCTATGATGCTGTTACTAATATTTGTCTAATACAAATGAACCCCCTCTCAGATACAAGGCCCTGGAATGGAAGCTGGAATCCAAGAAATAAGGTAAATCTCTGTTCTCAGTGGGCTTTAAAGGCCAGTTACATGAAATAGGGTAAGAATGTATATGAAGTAGAATAAGAATATGTTTTCAGAAATGAATGAATGGAATATAAAAGGATACAAACAAAAATAATTAAAAATAATAATATGTAGCAAGTATTAGAAGAAAATGAGTTGACATTGCTAGGGAGTTTTAGAGACACCAGAACACGAGAATGGTAAAGTATTTAACCCGTTCCAGAAAGAAGAGGGTCATGAATATTTTAAGAAGAAATTGAAATCAAATTAACTTGATGGTGAACCTCTTGATTCATAAAATAAGCCACCCAAAACCTGGCACCAGTGGCTCAGACCTGTAATTCTAGCTACTCAGGAGGTTGAGATCTGAGGATCACGGTTCAAAGCCAGCATGGCAGGAACGTCCATGAGACTTTTATCTCCAATAAACCACCAGAAAACCAGAAGTGGTACTAGCCTTGAGCTGAAGAGCTGAGGGACAGTGTTCAGGCCCAAAGTTCAAGCCCCATGGCCTACAACAAACAAATAAATAAGCCACGCAGAATGAGCTCTGATGGCTTTTGAAGCCCAGCAAGTTCTGTACAGGTCCAGCTTACATCCTTTAGCCTGACTCTGACACTTAAGATCAATTAATGGCACAAAGAATTTTGAGAAGGGATAGCATATGGGACTAAATGACTTGGTTTGCTCTCCAGAAACCCAGGTAAAGCCCAAGTGTGGTATGGGCAAAACAAGTTGGAAGTCTCTACAATGGCAGATTCCATCCGTCTTATCATTCACTGATGAATGATGATGTCCTATGGGAGACTTTGCCTTGGTGTGCACCTACCTGTGTGCATGTGCTTACCTTTGCAGAGGAGATCTGAGCATACATTTTGAACCTAGCATGAGATCCAAGATCTGCGTTTCTAATGAGATTCTGGAAGATGCTGCAGCTTCTGCTCCTCAGGCTATATTGAGCAGTACAATTATCAGTCCAGGCAATTTAGGGACAGTGTCCACAGGGACTAGTTGAGAATCACTGCTATTTAATGACCAAGATTCATATGTGCAGCCTTCTCAGATGCACACTCCACACCATTTTTCAAGGGGCAAATGGCCATGACTAAGGGACATCACTCCAAATCTGTTAGGAGCCTTAGAGTAAAACACTTGAGACCAAATGGACACCATTTCCTTAGCACACTTAGGCATGTGTTCATGAAAGCCTCCTCAAAGTCTACAGAACGTTACTTCTCAGAAAGTCAGAGGATTCTCCCATCCCCCAGTTGTCTAAAAAGCAGAGGCAGCTCTCTCCATGGAAACTTCTGCAGAAAGATTGAATAGTTCGTACATTGCAAGAGAGTAGGCAAGTGAGACAGCAGGAGCTCAAAACTCCTAGGTGGTTTTAAGTGATCATGTGACGCAACACAGAGTACTAACCACTATAGGATCATGGTGAGCCGAGGGTCTAATAGCTTAAGAAAGGATTTGAGTTCTGCCAGTGGAAGCAGGAGACATCTTGTTGCCTGGCAGTATGGGGAAGGACAGGGTCGGGATCTGTGTGGAGCTGGAACAGAGCTGGGGAAGTGAAATGCTCCCATAGCTTTTAAGGCTCTAAGACAGCACTGTCTGATTTTCCATGCTGACATGGTGACATGCGGTGATCTGCCAGCTGTCCACTGCCCACCGCTGGTGTGAGGCACAGTCACCAAAGAGCTCCAAAGCAAGGCTGCTCTATCTTGGGCCCCCCTCCTATGCCCATAACTCTGAAACTACATGACATCTTAACCTTTATAAGAATTTCTTCAAGACAGCATTTAAAAACACCCAAATCTTTCTTGACCTTTACATTTTAGCAGAGGGTTTTTTTTTCTTAAATTGATGTTACAATAATTTTTTTTAAATCGGTGGCATTTTTAAAGCTACTTCAAGAGGAACTTCACTTTCCCTTACCCATCCTATTTGAGACCAATCATTAATCACTAAGGTAAGGCACCAAGACTCAAACTCAGCTTTATTATGTTTTCGTGTTTGTGACATTTTCTTTCTATCAGCCAGTGGGATGTTCCTACCCTTTTCATTTATTATCTGCAGGTTTTAGAATTTGTTTTCCAGGTTCCCTCACTTTCTTTTTTTTTTTTTTTTTTTTTTTTTTTTTCCTCACTTTCATTCATACCCTCCTATACCATGGCCCAGGCCTCTACGATCTCCTTCCTACTGGAGTTTGAAGACAGTGGCTGACAGATAGCTGCTTTAACTTGACAAAATGTAAGTATAGTTTGTGTTGGCCAAAATAGACCTTTGTATGGGTAAAGGTACAACTCAGCTGTCACATAAACATTTCCTTCCCATAGGGGAAAGTTCTGAAAAGAGAACATAAGATGATAAATTAATCTTTTCATAGGGGTTTAGATCAGAGATTTAAAAAAAAAACAATCAAAACAAATCAAAACAAAACTGAAGGCCCCAGAGCTAGTAGGCTTCCATTTCTATGTAGCTATAGTCAGAACTGAGAAGCAACTTCACCTTGTTACTGAAGCTATTTGGACTTTCTGACCATGAACTTGGGTAGGCAAAAATTGCATCTTGACTTTTTTACTAATCTCTAGATAAAATTTAGTGCTTTATTCAGTTATGTTCATAGGCAAACAGCCACTGTGTAATTAGCAATGTCTTCAAAGTATCATCAATCAAAATCACAAATAATTTCACACTACTTGACACTAGTTACAGATATTAAGATAACTGCATTATTTACATTCACCACTACTTAAAAATATGGTTAATTAGTCTGGCTGCTAGATCTTATTATTCAATGCTTTAATAAATAAGCACACATATTACTATATCACACATTTGTATGTTATTAGTACTTTGATAATTATATTTCAATGTAAATTGTTTCTTTTGTAGTTAGACATATTTTGTTAGGCATTTTGGAGGTGTAATTTTTTAAAGGGTCCTGAGGTTTTACCAGATGCTCAAGAGGTTCATGACACAACAAACTTATACAAACACTTATTTAGGTTCCCTGTGCATCTAAGGTCTTGAATGGCTACATCATTCAATTTTGTAATATCCCTGTTGCTTAGAAGAATTTTCAGTTGGCTTGCTTAAGTTCAATGATGGTTACAAGTACTTTCTTTTTCACAAGACACATCATAGCTATTGATTCATTTCATTGTTCATTTATTTAGATCTCTTTAATGACTTTTGTTAGACTATAAGCTAAGTATTACAAAAGATTATCAAATGAATAAGACATAGTTACCCACTCAAAGATCCTGGACTATAATGAAAAGTCTGTCCTAAGTGTTGCTTTGCAAATTATAAGCATTTTTTGCTGATATTCCCACCACTCTCAAGATCTACACCTGAGTAACAAAAAACACTCTAATCAGCATTATGTCAGTGATGTCAAAATGCAGAAGTTTTGTTTTATTTTTATCCTCTAGAAATTATGAGAATATTCACCAAGTAGTCATTTATTAAATCTCAATTGACTATGTGGTCAAGGAAAATAAATGGCTCTCAATAAATTCAAACTTTCTGATGAGTAGAGAATGACTCAAGTGAGGAATATTCTTTCTGAGAAAGAAACAGAATATGTGTGAAGGGAAATGCTGGGTCTGACTCATGGAGAAGGAAACTTGAATTTTGATCTTGATGAGTTTGAGATTTTGTTAATTATAGTTGTATATCTAGATCTGAGGCTTAGAAAAAAGTTCAGGGTTGAAATTTTGTATGAAAGAGCTATCACTTGTACACAGTCTGGCCATAAGCAAAGGCCCACCAATAAACATACTAGAATAAAAGGAAGGATCCAGGCAAGACAACCTTAGGAAAAATTGGAGAGGATATCAGAAAGTTTAAATAGAGCAGGACTTTAGGTATGTGCCCTTTAAAGAGCCAAGCAGACAACTTAAAGGATGGTCATAGGTAAAAGCAACAAGCCTGTTGGGAAAAGAAACTAGGAGAATCAGAATGAAAAGGAAGGAAGGAAGGAAAGAAGGAAGGAAGGAAGAAAGGAAGGAAGAAAGGAAGGAAGGAAGGAAGGAAGGAAGGGAGGGAGGGAGGGAGGGAGGGGGAGGGAGGGAGAAAGGGGGAGGGAGGGAGGAAGGGAAGAAAGAGAAAGAGAAAAGGAAAGAGAAAGGAAAGAAAGGGAGAGAGCAAGAGAGAGAAACAAAGAAAGAGAAAGGAAGAGAAAAAAGAGAGAAAGGAGAGGAGGGAGGGAGGGAGGCAAGGAAGGAAGGAAGGAAGGAAGGAAGGAAGGAAGGAAGGAAAGAAGGAAGGAAGGAAGAATACACCTAAGCTTCTGCATGAAAAAAAAGTAGACCAACAGAAGTGAAGGACTCAACATTTTTCAACAACCATTATCACCAAAACAAAGAACCTACTAAAGCACCTGAATTTTATTACACTTATAGAAAAGGATCTATTAACAAGAACATGTACAAGATGCCAGTATGACAACATGGAGCATCAGAAAAGTAAACTGCAACAAAAAGAGACAAATTGCAGAATGAATTTTCTGGGAAAATTCCTCACAAATTGGCAAAGAAAAATCCACCCCATCCCCCAAAAGAACATGAAGTAGAAGGAAACTTCAAGTTCATCTTTCAAATTGAATTAAATATATTCTAACATGTCTTGTAGGGTATGAGAAACTGCCACAAATAGAAATTCAAATTCTAAGAACAGAAATGGAAAAAAAAGCAAGAAGAAAAAAATTTTAATGAAGTTAAGGGAACTCAAGATAAGAGAAAAGATATTACAAACTATTCAAATGAAATCTTAATAAGGGATGTAGATGGAGAGAAACAACTAAGAGAATGAAAATTGCATATGAGGAGTATAGAACATGAGTCAAATGACGACAACAACAACAAAAATACTGGGAATAAGACAAAAAAAACAGGAATAATATTTGTTATTTAATTCCCCAAAGAAGAAAAAGAAAATAAATGAAACACAAGTACTTCTTAAAAATCCAAGGAAGTTTTTCATAATTAAATAAGATTTGAGTTTATACTTTGAAATGTTTCACTAAATGCTTGAAAAATTTTACCCCAGAGAACATTCAACCACTCTGAAA
Organism: Dipodomys merriami; assembly: GCF_024711535.1. Taxonomy (NCBI): domain Eukaryota; kingdom Metazoa; phylum Chordata; class Mammalia; order Rodentia; family Heteromyidae; genus Dipodomys; species Dipodomys merriami. The sequence continues at coordinate 37,050,110 of NW_027206290.1, forward strand.
AGCAGTATGGAGGGTCCTCAAAAGACTAAACATAGAGTTAGCTCTCCTATGACCTAGCAATCCTACTCCTGGGGATTTACCCAAATGAACACAAACAAGGCCACACTAAAGTTACCAGCACAACTATGTTCATTGCAGGATTATTAATCATAGTTAAGCTATAGAATTAACCCAGATGTATAGAATTAACCCTCAGTAGATGAACGGATCAAGAAAATGTCACACACACACACACACACACACACACACACACACACACACACACACACACACACACTAGAATTCTATGCTTCTATCAGAAAGAATGACATCACCCATTCATAAGGAAATGGAAAGACTTAAGAGAAGTAAGCCAGACCCAAACACACATAGGCTCAATGATTTCCCTTATTTGTAGTACTTAGTATGTGCCTAGGATAATCCTAACAGAGGTTCACAATAGCCCAATAGGTATGTACATATGACCACATAAAATTAGCTAATCAAAATTATCTCCATAATATGAAAACAAGAGGTTTGTGTGTGTGCTGTGTGTTTTGTTTTTCCTTTCTTTTTTTAGTGTATTGTTTGTAGTAATTTCTTTTGTCTTTTTTTTTTTCTACTCTAGTTTATTCCCCATGGTCACTGTTCTGATTTTGGTACCCTTTATCATGTATATAAGTTTATCTGATTGGGGGAAGGGAAGAGGAATCACAGAAATAATGGGACAAATGTAACAGCAGTGATATTCACTAGACACTACATTGGAAATTAACTTTGCAACTTAGTGGGGAGGGTAGTTTGGGAGATGGAAAGCAGGAGAAAATGAGGGAGGGGGTAAAAGTGCCCAAAAAGAAATGTACTCATTATCTTACTTTTGTAACTGTAACCCCTCTATACATCACCTTTACAATAAAATAAAATTAAATATATGTGCATATATATATAAAAGAAAATTTCCCCAGAATGATCAAAACTGAGTCATATCTTAATAAAACTATTCCATTTCAAAAGCAAAGATAAAAATCCTCAAGACCTCCAGGCAAAACCAGGAAATAACCTATATGAACAAACCAAATTCACCAGTATCTGAGTTTGAAAACCCATTGTACAAAGAAGGCAATAGCAGAATAACATTGACTAAACATTCAGCAAAAGAAATGGTGAAAAATGTTATATCACCAAGTTATCCTTCAAATATCACCTAAAATTTGTATTATAGACCAACATTTCTATGGAAATTCCAGAATTATAGAATCTATACCCATAATCTGTACTTGAAAAACCTAGTGAAGAATGAACCGCATCCAACTAAAAGACTGAGAATGACCATTAAAAAATATGTAAATTATACGTAATAAAAAAGTGACATGCAACTATTCATTGTGGTGAAGCTGGAAATATGGTAACTAAAAAGTAATAGAGTAAAAGGAAAATTGTTATTCCTATAATGTTGGCATAAATTAGCATTAAAGAATCAGGAATCTTCATTTAGGCAATATGTTAACAAAATAAGTAAGCCACTAGCTAGCCTGATTCTCCCCTAAAATGGAAAATGTACAAATATGCAAAAGAAGAACTGAAAAGATTGAAATACTATTAAAAACTGTAACCATTCAAAAATAAGACTCATTTGTGGATTCCTGTGCAAATAAATTTAAAACCTAGATGAAATGGTTATGTCTGTTCCTTAAAAAAATTAGCAAACTTAGCCAGGCGCAGGTGGCTCACACCTGTAATCATAGCTACTCAGGAAGCTGAGATCTGAGGATCGCGGTTCAAAGCCAGCCAAGCATGAAAGTCCGTGAGATTCTGATCTCCAATAAAAACCACTAGAAAACCGGAACTGGTGCTGTGGTTCAAATGGTAGAGCGCTCGTCTTGAGCAGAAGAGCTCAGGGACAGTGCCCAAGCCCAGAGTTCAAGCCCCATGACCGAACAAAAAAAAAATTAGCAAACTTGTTAGGATTAGACTTCATATCAATTTTGACTGGGCTCAGTAGCTCCTTCTGGGAATGTCAAGTACGTATAAGTTGGAAATCAAGAGGATTACATTTCAAGCTAGGCATGGTAGTATACACCTGTGATCCCAGCCACATAAGAGGCTCTAAGTAGGATGATCATAAGTGAATATCATAGTCAGAAGGCAGTCCCAAGGAGAAAATATGATACTTTACATGGAAAACAATTAAAACATAAAAGGGCTGGGGCATGACTTAACTAAAAAGTACCTGCCTATCAAGTGTAAGACAGAGTTCAAATCCCAGTACCACCAAAAGAAAAAAGAGAAAGTGGAAGAGGAGGAGGAAGAGGAGGCAGGGGTGGGGGGAGAAAGGAAGGAAAGAAAGAAGGAAGGATGGAAGGAAGGAAGGAAAGGAAAGGAAAGGAAAGGAAATGAGGGAAGGAGGGAGGGAGAGAAAGGAGGGAAGGGGGAGGAAGGGAAGTAAACAACCACGTCATCCAACCAATTTCCTTATTAAGATAGATAGATAGATAGATAGATAGATAGATAGATAGATAGATAGATAGATAGATAGATAGATAATGTGAACATGAACAGTCTCACAAAAACAATTCAGAGGAAAATGTTACCAAATACTTAAATACTAGATACTAGCTAGTCCCAGTTTTCTATAAATTGTTCCAGACCATTCAAAATAAAAGAAAACTTCACAACCTTTTCAAAAAGCAAAAATAATAACCATACCATACAATGCAAGAAGTAAAACTACTATGCAATGTCATTCTTGAATAACAATGCAAAAATTTTAAACAAAGTGTAAGCAGATGTAAATCAACACACATTAAAATAAAAAATACAAATGATCAAGTGAGATTTATACTAGGAATTCAAGTCTGATTAGATAATCCATTATTAGGTAATAATTATGGTATGCCATAATGTATTCATTTCCTATGACCAATAACAAATTACCATAAATGTGGTAGTTTGAAACAACAGAAATGTATTCCCTTATAATTCTGGAGATCAGAAATAAAAACTGAGGCTGCCAGCAAGGTTCTGTACCCTCTCTCTCTCTCTCTCTCTCTCTCTCTCTCTCTCTCTCTCGGCAAAGACAGAATCTGTTTCTGTCTTCTCTAGCTTCTGATGTCCTGATATCCATCATATTTTTTCACATTCCTTGACTTACCACCTTCTTGTTCCATTCTCTGTCTGCTTCCATCTTTACTGGTTTTTTGTTTTTTAACGGCTTCTTCTAATCTCTTGTACTTTCCTGGAAATGCATTTGTGATGTTACCTAAGATCCCCCAGCTAATTCCAGGATACTAGCATAATTTCAAAGTTGACCCTTTAAAAACTCTTTTTTTGTACAAGTAAGGTAATACTTGAGGGTCTTAAGAACTGGTACATTGATTTATCTTTGGAAACCATTATCAACCTTTCATGGTCTGCCCTCTTACAATCAAAGATTCACATCCATCACCAAAGCAAATTACATATTCTTCCATTACTAAATCCAAATAGATTTCAAGCTATTTAGCAGCAAGTCCAAAATGTCATCAGTTGAAAAGTCCCAAATTTCATTATATAAAACATCAAAGTCAAGTAACTGTGATTCTAGATATCTAGAAACTACATAAATCTGTTCTGGACCAAAATCCCTCTCCATCCATGAATACGTCAAACTAAAAAACATGGTACTTGCTTTCAAAATACAATGACAAATTAGGATATTAGAGAAATAGACATTCTCATTCAAAAAGGGATAAGATAGAAAAAAGAAACTGACCGCTAGTGCAAAGCAATTTGAAAGTCCAGCAGGGAAAATTCTTTCAGGTTTCCAGGCCTGCAGGTCATATTCTGTGGCTCAAGGACTAACCTTGTGTACCAGCTATGGTGCCCTCAAAAACAAAAACAAAAAATCATCCTTTGTCTTAGCTCTACTGTGCCCATAGCAAAATAGTTTTACCAATCTGTTTCATTCTTGCAAAATTATTATTTCTTAGTCCAACAGCCTTCTTTTCTTTTTTTCTATCCTTTTTAATCCAACTGACAGTGTTTCTACTAATATTACATCCTCAAAATCCTTGTGAGTCTCATCTGTGTGCCTTGGGCATCCATACCACGAGACCGGACATTCTTCCACTGATCATCCTCAGATAATCCCAGCTCTACTTTCACATTCTGATAGGATAATTGAGTGGATCCATACGTGTCACACCTAAATCTTCTCAGGATTAGCAAAATCTTGTCCAGGCATATTTTTTTTTACGTTATCTCTAGAGCACACTTTCTTAGGAATGAGCCTCCTCATTTTAGCAATACTTGCAATCCAGATATGTCAAGAATTCTCCAAATCAATTTCACTTAACATTTCCCTCAATTTGTCTCTTTCCTCTGGTCTTTTACTAAAAGCATCAAGAAGAAATAAAACCTCACCTTTAATACCAGACTTGGAAATTGCTTCAGCAAAATATCTAACTTCATCTCTTGCAAGTTCTGCTTTATGTACAACTATGAGACAAAACAAACCTTTTTGCCATTGAATAGCAAAGATCCATTTCCCTCTACTGTTCAAAAACATACTCCTCCTTTTCTTTTGAGACCTCAGCAGAAGTATTTTGAATATTCATATTTCTATCAACAATTATGAATCTTGAGATACTTATATCCTCTATAATGCAAATTTGATCATTTACATATCTTTAGTTGTCATTTGTTTCTTCAGAAGCACTAGAACATTTATTTATTTTCTATAGCCACTGTAAAAAATTTCCCAAAGTGTGTCTTAAAAATAAAAACATAGGACTGGAGGTGTGGTTCAAGTGGAAGAGTAATAGACTTGAACAGAAAAGGCCAAGCTAGAGCCCTGAGTTCAAGCCCTAGTACTGGTGAACACACACACACACACACACACACACACACACAATCTCATTCTGTCACAATTCTGAAATAAAGATGTCATCATGGCCACATTGCACCATTGCTTCTGAAAGGGAAATCACTTCTTGCCTTCTTCAGCTTCTGGTAACTGACAACATTCCCTGGTATGGTCACATAACTCATCTCTGCCACATCTTCTTCCTTATAGGTATGTCTAATCTTATTCCCTCTGTCTGTCTGTCTGTCTGTCTGTCTGTCTGTCTGTCTGTCTGTCTGTCTGTCTGTCTGTCTCTCTCTCTCTCTCTCTTTCTCTCTCTCTCTCACTGTCTTTCTCTAGCACTTGTGATAGAATTTAGGGTATATCAGGATAATCTGGTAAAATCTCCTTGTCTCAAGATTCTTTATTTAATCACACCTACAAACTTTAATTTCCCAGGATCCAAAATGTCATTGGATGGCCTTTATTCTTCCTAGTGTACACATAATGGTACTTCTTCTATATAAGACATGATGACCACTTTCTCAGCATGATTGTCAGTTTGCAAGGTATCTAACTTAATAGAGAAACTATATGGCCATTTCCTCTAAGATCAAGAGCAAAACACAAATGTCCATTATCTCAGCTTCTGTTAGAAATATTAGCCAGTGAAATTAGACAAGATAACAGGAGGCATAAAATTAACTAAAAGAAGGAAGACTTGCAGACAATATGATAAAGTACCTGAAAAATCCTAGATAATCTGTAATGAAGTGAACTCAAATATGTAAGAATTTAAGGCAGGAGCAGAATATAAAAGTAACACATGCAAATCAGTAGCTCTTAAGGAAACAACAAAAAGGAGAGATGACAGATAAAATCCACTTAATAGCAACAAAATATAGTAAATACTTATAAATAAACTTAACAAGATATATGAAAAACCTATACATGGAAAACTTTAATCCTTAAAGATATTAATAAAGAACTGAACAAATGGAAAGATATCCCCACTCTTGGATGGAACTGTAGCATTGAAAGCTATCAGTTATCCTTTTGTTAATTTATAAATGTTATAAAACTCTAATAGAATACCAACAGTTCATTTTCTGGAGTTATATAATTTGATAAAGTTCATGTGAAAATGTAAAGATAATGTCAAAAATATTGGAAAATAAAACCTGTATATGATAAATGGTCTTTCTAGAAAGTAAAATTCTCTATAAAAGCTTGATAATTAAAACTAGAATATGCAAACCGAAATAGGTAAATAGACAAACCACTAAAATATAAGATTAAAGAATTAGACACAAATATACATAGAAATTTAGTATATGACAAAGTAGCATTTTAATCTACTGGGTAATAATAAACATGTTAATAAACAGTTGGAACAACTGGATAGTCACTTGGAAAAAAATCAAGTTAGATCCATACTTCATACATGCACTAGAACAAACTCAAGAGCTTTAGGGATGTGCATATAAAATTCAAGCTCATAGTTTGCCCACATTGGCAAAGCCACTGCTAATTTTTTCTTGAATCATAGTAAGAAAAGAAAAGCTTTTCAAATAACTGTTTAAAATCATTTTTGCATAACAAGATGCAACACACAAAAATCAAAAAATGAGAAACAGAAAATATTAATAGCATACCCAAAACCAAGGAGATTCATAGAGAAGGAAATTTTAGATTAAGAAGGACAAAGGGCCAAAATGCTGACAAAAAAAAATAGACCTATAGAGGCAATACATTCAAAAAGAGAAAAGGAGTAAAAATTGCCTTCAAATCTCTGCAGAAATGTTCAATGTCAATTATAGGGCAGAGGTACTTTCAGACAGGTACACTTCAGGAGGGACATAAGGCAATATTTAACAAAATTGCATACGCATTTAATTTTGACTAACAATCCCCCTTTCTAAGGTCTACATCTCCAACCAATGCAATAGGCACGAACTTATACATTGTTACATTGTTTGTAACTGGAAACACTAAAAGCAGCTTCCATGTCTATACATGAACCAATATATAAACTGGTATATCCTACATAATGGAATACTGTGCATCTATATAAACCTAAGGTAAATCTCTAGAACTGATCAGAAGAGCTTTCTAAAGTATATGTTAAGTGGGAGGAAAGGGAGCCAAACCCCAAAGAGTATATGGAGCCAGTAATTTATTGTGCAAAGAGATCTAAGAAAATACACTAGCATTTTCTCCTTTATTCAAATGACATTTTAAAAGAACAATAGGATTTGAATACATTCAAAATATATCACAAAGAACTTACCAGTGGAGAAATCAGTGGACAGCAACTTACCCAAGAGATCAAGTGAAGCACCACCCGTACTAAGACCTATCAACAAATGAATCCCTTCATATGATGTCTTCAAAAGACACCAGTTTCACTCTGTAGTATTCTTGCCAAAGTAGCATGAGCTCAGTCCAGTCATGAAAGCACAACCTAAATTAAGGGACATCTACCAAATTACAATCAGTACTATTCAAAAAGTACTAAAGTTACCAAGGACAGAGAGACTGGGGAACTCTCATGAATGGAAACACCTAGGAAGAATTAACAACTAATTATATTATGATGAGGTGAGGGATTACCCAAATGGAAGTAATGAGAATGATACTAAGTCTATTTGCAAGTTTTCCTAAGTCTGAAATTAGTTCCAAATAAAATGCTATTTTAAAACAATAAAAGAATGAGAATGAATGAACAAATGAATGAAATGGACCTCTTATCTTCTATTCAGTGTTTCCTAGAAACCTCCACCTTTCCATAGCTGTCTTCTAAAAGTTTCAGAACACTTCTGAAACTACTTAGCACTATATTTACTCTGGCAGTCATAGGAGGGGCAGCCTCACTGGTGGCCAAATTAGAGAAGAGAAAGCAAACTAGAAGGGACAGCAGACAAAGTAGAGCATCTGAGGGAAAGATTTTTCAATGACCTCTTTTGTGTTACTAAATTTATTCATAACCCGGAATGGGCTACAACCTTCACAAGGACACTAAAATCATCAGGTAAATTCAAGGGCTTTTTAAAAAATGCATCTAACCACCTCCTGTCCAAAACCTTGGAGCTGAACCTTCCTCCTGAAAATGCAATCTGCTCCTCACACCCTGCCCACACACCAGACTCTGAGACCTAGATTTCTACGGGAGCAGAACCATCACTGTGTCCCGATTCACTGGGTTCTTGTTACATTATCAGCTTGAGATCCTAGGGGTATGTGGAGATGTGCCTACTCGTTGCAGAAAGAGTTCATGCACAATTTATGTCCTTCACATAACTTTGTCCTTAGAAGTTATTTTTAGAACCCATTTCAATTGTATTTTTTTCAACAACCATATTTAGAGGTGACTTGTGTCTGCCTACTAAAATAAAAGAAGTGAAACAAAAGTTTCAAAATGCTATAGGTGCTCACAATTAAATCGGAGTGGTAAAAAGAGAAGTAGGTATCTCCAGCTTCTGTTCATTCAGTTATGGATTCAGGGACTGTGTATGGATTTGGTAAATGCAGGTATAAGAATAAGTAACCAGGGCTAGGAATGTGGCTTAGTGATAGAGAGGTTGCCTAGAATTTAGGAAGACCTGGATTCAATTCCTCATTACCACATAAACAGAAAAAGCCAGAAGTGATGCTGTGTCTCAAATGGTAGGGTGCTACCCTTGAGCAAAAGAAGCTCAGAGACAGTGCCCAGGTCTTGAATTCAAGACCCAGGACTTGCACACACACAAAAAAGTGACCATGGTTCATGTAGTGGCTTCAGACATTACAACTCAGTACATCCGAATGCAGTGATGCACTGTGCATTGCTTAATTCTTTATACTTTTCAAAATTCTCATTATATCCTGTACTTGAGCCTCCAAACATGTAATAATGTAAATAGGATAGATACTTCTTTTTGCATTTTTTTTCTTCTGATATTAGGTTTTGAACTCAGGGCTTCTTGTTCCAGCTTGAATTTCTTGCTCAAGGCCTAAACTTGAATGCCAGAGCCACACTTCTATTGCCAGCTTCTTGGTGGTTAATTGGAGGTAAGTATCATGGGCATTTCTTTCCTGGGCTGGCTTCAAACAGTGAATCTCAGATTTCAGCCTACTCAGTAGCGGGGATTACACTCACAAGCTGCTGGTGCCAGCTAGATACTTCCTTTTAATAATAACATCATACTATTTAACACCTTAAACTGTATGATACCTCTTAATTGTATTATCTTATTCAGGTTTCACTGAAAGAAAACTTATGAAGTAGTTTGAGCTCTGTTTTCTAGATCAGTGAGGTTCAGAGATCCCTGGTCCAAAGTCACCCAGACCCTGAGAGAGAAGGCCTACAAACACATGTACTGGCTCACAATCAATTAGCTTTCCCTCTCCTATGCCAAAGATGTGTAACTAAATAAAATTTTATGAATTTCTGACTTAGAGTCTAAACGTGAGTCCACAGGTGACTTCACACCAGCAGGAAATCTATTGGGATCATTCTGCTCAGCTACTTAGAAACCACTTGTTTCCAATGAGACTGGGCAGAAATGGGCATACATTGGGCCAGTTAGAGCAGCACCTGTGTTATCTGCAAGGATCTCTGTGGTTCTCTTAGGAGCAGCTCCAAGGTCTTGAGGAGGGCCAGATGGGACAGACACTAACTCACTGATTAAAGGTCAGAAAGAGTCATTAGCTATTTGAGATAGGAGACGCATAGGCACAGGAAGGATCCTATTACATTAAAAAATGTCACTGAACCAGCTCTCTATGCTATGTTTCTTACCCTAAACACCTAAACCTGGTGTTTACCCTGCCTAACCCAGTAGATTTTATGACAAGTGGGTCTCCACAGGGAAGCTTCCTCTTCAGCATGCTACTAGGTTCCATGATGTTCCAGGGCCTGCTTGTGGACTTACAATAGATATAAAAGAACCAAGAAACAGAAGACAGACCGCAGACTTCAGGAACAAGCTGGGCAGCGAATGGTGTTCTGTCGGCTTTTGGCTGTGTTGAAGGACCACTCTGGTCATCCCATAGTTGAGCAAAGTGCTCGAATCTGGCAGCTGTCATTTGCTTCTTGTTACATCAGCAACATGATTGCTGATAGATTACTAGATAGATTCTACCTGCCATATTCTGTCTGCCAGACCCTATATGCAAGATTCTATTGCCAGCAGCCTGAGTTCTAGAAGGTGCCCCAGGTATTGTGAGAATTCACAGGCAGAGATCCTCTTTCATGTACCCTCTGCTATGGAAGAGTCCAGGGTGTGTGTGTGTGTGTGTGTGTGTGTGTGTGTGTGTGTGTGTGTGTGTGTGTGTGTGTGTGTGTGTGTGTGTGTGTGTGTGTGTGTGTGTGTGTGTGTGCCTGTGCCACTACTAGGGTTTGAACTTAAGGCCTGGGCACTGTCCTTTAGATTTGTTTTTGCTCAAGGCTGGAGCTCTACTACTTGAGCCACAGCTCCACTTCTGGCTTTTGGGTGGTTAGAGATAAAAGTTGCTTGGACTTCCCTAACCAGGCTGCAAAGATCGTAGCCTCCTGAGTAGCTAGGATTATAGGCAGGAGCCACCTGGCCCAGAGGCCTTTGCACTCAGGCTAAGAGGATTTGTGCTTTGCCCCATTACCAGTTATACAACTGTATTTGGGATACTCACATGTTCAAAGCAACCTTTTGATCTATCTTGGAGTGCGGTGTTGCTCAGATTCCTGGAGCTGAAGGTCACAGATAAGAGACCAAACCTGGTCAACTCCAGGGACATTTTGGCCGGAACTTGTAAATCCAAACAATCTCACATAACTATGAACTGGAAAGTTTGTGGGGTAAAGAAAACAAATGCTTTTGTTATTACAGTGTTACTACATTCATAAAATATATTTCATGGGGGGTGGGGAGTTTACACCGGGGGTAATGAGATTTTTGCTTTATACATTATTTATAACCGCTTAATCCAGGTACTGTGGGTTATTTTTTTTTATTCCTTCGTTTTCACAGCTACAAAACACTTCAGTATTTCTAATTTATTTCTGCTTACAATACAGATGTTCTCAATTGTGTTTCTAACTACATTTCAACCGTTATGATCGCATTTATTTGTTTGTGTCAGCACACAAGCAGGGGTTGAATGTGCAATGCACAATAGTCAGGCCTCCAGAAGCCCGTAAAAGCCCTCTTGTGCTCTCGTTATCAACGAATTAAAGTGTGTTGTATAGCACTATCTTTATCATCTGTGGATTGACTCCTCCAGTGAGTCTCCGGCAGTTGGGCAGGCAGGACGACAGCCCCCTCTTGGTGCATAAAGGTCACATGCCTTAAAACAGGCGATTTCAAGATGGCCATTTGGAAGCAACATTTGGAGAACATTTGGGTTATGTCCTCTAACTGAATTTCCAAGCTGTTGGTAACGGACTGAAGAAGATGCAGTCTGCACCGAATACTAAGAAACAAGAGTGTAAGAGCCTTGAAGGTCATGTGTAAATATTGACATTTTAATTTTATTTAGCATACCAAGCTGGGACTTTGCATTGCTTATCTTGCTATAAAAACTCCTCACCCCCATGCATTGCCCTGCAGATTGTGGGGGGAAAGATCTGATTGGAGTAGCTGTGGGTGCTCTCCTCTGCCTTTGCTAACAAGGTTGGGTTTTGTTTGTGCAAAACCTGAGTCAGAGGGGCGGTGCTGCCCTCCCATCTCCCCCACGGACTGATGCACCTGATTAGATAACAGAAATTTGTGGGCTGAATGTGCATGCAGGGACATGAAAGTCAAGATACAAAAAACAGCCAGGAAAAACAGCCTCCCACTCACTCAGAGTCAAGTCAGGTGTCTAAAACCAAAGTCATTTGGGGAACCAATAAGTAGCTAATTTAGCTAGAAACACCCTTCTGTGTGTCCTGGGCGGCAGCCTAGGGAAGAATTGCCAGCAGGTCCTCTCGTTCTCTATTCTTCTCACAAACCAGGACGCCACCTGCAGAACTTATTTTAATCAGGGCCCAATTCTGAAAGGAAGATTTAGGGAACAGCCAGTCTGCCCTCCAGCAGCCGTGCTCAGGAGTCCTCATACACTTAACAACTTCATCGAAGCATCGGCATGTTGACCTCAATGGCATTAGTTTCCTAACGCCAAAGCAATGAGACTTGCTTGTGCAGAACAGCCTGGCAGTTTGGTAACTTGCCAGAGGCTCATGTCTCTCTCAGTGAGGTCACTGGGACCATTTCATTCTTGGATCTGTCGGTTAAGATGCAGGTCCCATGCAACCAGGGGCCAGTGAGTTAAACATGGAGGAACCCAGGCCACCTCAAATGGTCTTTGGCCTAAGAGAAAGGTTTTTTTTCCCCCTAAGTACAAAGAATAAAATTGAATGTGGGAACAAAATAATCGTTCAATGCTTCATAACTCAAACTCTGACTTACCTCAAAAAGGTGAAATGGTATAAAAGACTGCTTACTGCATTTATGTTTACAAAAGTATTCCTCAGACATTAATGATCTGGCCTCTGTGCCCAAATAAATGTCATGATATACAACTCAGTTTTGGTTGCTAACCACCCTTGCCTGCTCCAGCTTTGTAAGTCTTGTCTAGTTCCATAGAAAAATAGTGTGCCAGATTCAAGCAGTACTGTGTGGGAGGCACCAGTCCTGGCCAAAATCCTCAAGAGAGCCCCCAAATGTTTTTTTTTCTCCTCCCTCTCAGTGTTCTTCCCCTTGCCACACAGCAAATATGCCCTGCGTTCCCTTAGATGAACTTCCACTATTCGTCCAGTTATGTTAGTCCCTTTTAAGCACTGCAAAACAAAGCCAATAATTACCTTCTTGTACTTGCATTGGACTTCAGGAATTCGTTTTGTGTTTTATACAAACCCGGAAATTTTCCATTTTAAGAGAGGGAAAGAAAGCCAAAAGAATGAATCTTTACAGATGGAATGTCAGACACAATGGCACCTGGATAAAACATAATTTGGGGGCAAGCGAGTATATTCTTAGCATCCTTAAAGTGGACAGGCCAGTCAAGTCAGTACCCGTAACTTCAGGACAGGGCACTCTCCCAACTCCCTGTTTATTCCCACACGCTTTCCTACGGTAAAGTTTTAGCCACAGCACATACTCTGTCTACCTACTCAGAACCTAAAATCTTCACCTGAGCCTCAATTAGCACAGTTTGGCTTGCTAGAGGTTATTTTCAAGGCTCTGTTGCTTTTTTGCCTCTCCAAAAATAACAGATCAAAAGTTTCTCAAAGGATATTGAAATGAATAAAAACAATGAGGAGTTTCATTGGATCACCTAAGTGGCACAATTCATTGCTTTTATCAAGAAATTGGTTCCTCTGATTCATCCTGATTTTTTTCTGCCTGAAACCTGGGATGATTCTGGTGCAATCTCCTCTAGTTTTTCATACTTGAGCATCCAGGGGTGGGAGGGGAGACGAAGATTTGTTTACCTGAGCTTGTGAAAATGATGGCTTTTTATCAAGTTCAATGTCAGAGGTTTTTCAAAAAAGAGTATACTTCCCAGTGAGCCCTAGTTCTTTATTATATAGAAATGACTCTTAATTCTTGGAAGATGGGGAATTTAATAAAAACAGGGGTGTTCTCCCACATCACAGAGAATAAAGTGATCGCCCATGTGACTGACCATGGTAAGCTTTGACAGCCCGTTTCAGACTGATGTCCTCAAACATAGAAGAAGAGCAGGGCTGGGGCTGAGGAAGCTCATCCAGGGAAAGAGAACACAAAAGGAGAGTGTGACAGCTGTTATTTTCAAAATTATTAAAAGAATTATGACCAGGTACTGGTTGCTCACACCAGTCATTCTAGCTACTCAGGAGGCTGAGATCTGAGGAATTTAGTTCAAAGCCAACCTGAGCAAAAATGTCTGTGAGACTCTTATCTTGAAACTATGGTAGAGTGCTAGCTTTGAGGGAAAAAAAAAAACCTCAGGGACAGCACACATACTCTAAGTTCAAACCCCAGGACTGCATGTACATACACAAACACCCACACACATACACACACGCACACACACACACATATACATACACACATACATAAAAATAATAATTATAACAATAATAAAAATCCAATAAGATTAGAGGACAATTTTCTGAAGACTTTGAAATCTGTAACATCATTTCTAGTATGTAGAAAAAAAATTCACTTTTCTCTTTTGTGCATGCCAGTCTGTGCACACATCAGAGATACCTGTGTGTGGGGGGGGGGTTCCATGTGTTTAGAGCTTTTCTTTATTTGTTTTTTGCTTGTTTGTTTATTTTCAAAATATGTGGTAGTACCTTCTCTGAAAACAAATCTCTGAATTTAAAATTTATAGCTTATCTTAAAGAAATACATGTTATGAAAGTGGTTAGAAATGAATTAACTGAAGTATAAGAGGCTCTATAGTTAGCTCAAATAGTATAATTCTTTAGAAAGACTAAGTAAAATCCAATCAAAATAAGGACCAGGAAATGAGTACTTGCAAGAGGGAGGGCAACGAGAGAGGAGTAGATGAATGAAGGGGCAAAAGGGGAGAACACAGTCAATAATTCAATGTATATACCACAAAATGAAGAAAAAGAAGGGAAGAGGGGTGAAAATGTTGAAGGCGTGACACAGATCAAAATTCACTGTACGCATAAACTGCTTCATTAAATGACAAATATTCAGAACCTATCCTAAAAAATTAAGAAAATAAGGGAAGGAGGGGGCCGGGAGGAGTGGATGAGACTGTTGAAAGGGATGACATTGAGCAAGACTCACTGTACTCATAAACTGCTTTGTTGAATGGCTATTCATTTGTACAACTACTTGAAGATAACAGCAATAATTTTTTATAAAAAGAAATATGTACTCCGAAAAATTCCCCAATTACATTCCGAGATCAATCCCTCATTCAGCGACACTAATACAATCATCTAACGTCTACCTTTGAGAGTTGTGATGACCAGTCAGCAGAGTTGAATCTTAGCCTGCTATATGGGGGCAGGAGAGAGTTTCCATGCTGAAGACTTCAAGAAAAGTGACCAGTAGATTAAGAAAATTGGAATCCAAATGGCAGAAGTAATACAATGAGCTCTCTCTTCTTTTTTCTTCATATTCTCTGCTTTTTATTCTTCTCTCAGGGTTGTTCACAGGCTGCTCTGTAGAGATTCTTTTCCCATGGGCCCTTTGCTCCCCATAATTACCTAAATGATCTCACTTATCTTTTTGGCTTGAATCTGATATACATTTGGTCTTCCTATTGGTTAACTAGGACTTTGTAACAGAGACTCACAAACAGGGTGGCTTAAACAACTGAAATCCATGTTCTCACAGTTCTGGTGGCTATAAGTCTAAGCCAAGGTGCTAAAAAAATATGAAAAATAAAGAACAAAAGCTTGCATCTTCTGGGACCCCCACACCCTGCCTATGAGCGGTTGCCTTTACCCCACATCTTCACATAATCTTTTCTCTATGAGGAAATTTCTGCTGTCTCTTCCTCTTCTGTTAAGCAAGACAGCTCTATAGGATTAAGACTCAATGTCACTTCATTTTTAACTTATTAGCTCTTTAAAGACCACTTTGAAAGCAGAGGTTTGGTATACACCCTCTGTGTCTATCTTCAGGGAAGTTCAGCAAGTGCTTCCCTTCTCCAAGGTGGTGATGTTAAGCAAGAAACATGAGCTCACACAGATCAAATCAAAGTAGTTAGAATAAAGAAGTAAAAAAAACCCTAATAATGTCTACTATGTGTCTATAAACCTGGCAAACTCATATATATTTTAAAGAAAAAAAAAGGAAGGTTTCTCTTTGGGGAAAAGAAAAGGATTTCCCATTAAATCTTAAAGTCATGCTCTCCCAGTAGCATGGTAAATGAGGTAGAAGAGAGGTATAACCCATATTAAAAATGGTAAAAACAGGGACAAAAAGCTGGCATATCATAGTAGAGTTAGATCAACTCAGACATGTTTTGTTCCAGAAGAAATGATCACTCAGTAAGTGCATATCTGTCACAACATAAGTGAAGGATTTTCTAAAGGAATCGCATAAGCCAAAGCCCAAGTGAGTTGACATCAATGACTCTGTAGTAGTACAGAACCCAGCCTACCAGGTATATGCACGAAAGCCACTCAGGAGATCATCTCACAGCTTAAAATGCCGCCAACAGTGGACTAGAGACCCCAGTACCTACAATAATTTGTGGTTTTATTAGAGTCCCTCTCCATAGGCTTCACCCATCTCATTCCAAACTACATCAAGAAAAAAAAAAAGCATTCAAGTTAACTAAAAACTTAGAGCATGTTTGGCAAAGCAGTTTCATGAAAAGTCCTGAATCTTCTAGGATCTTCCAGCTTAAACCCTTCTATCTAAGAATTTTGGATTTACCAACTGTAGAGAATAAAGGCTCTATTCCGTGTATGCCCTTGTCATGTGCCTGCTGAGGTGAGTGTGAGCGTTAGTAAAACTGCTCTGACTTATCAAGGCACTCCTCCTGGCACAGGAAGACCCTGAACTTGAAGTAAGAAGCTGAGAAATATTTAAGAATTTTTGCAGTTTTGATCTCTTGTTACACCCTGCTAATCACTGCTACTGAGAGAGCAGCAGGATGAGCCTTTTCAGGTCATTATCACCTGCCCCTAACATGCTGCATCTCCATACCATGCCCCACTCATTAGGCATGGCCACATGCAGTCTTTAGTTCTAAACCTAACCGGACTGAGGAAAATACTTGATTCTGTGAAAGACAACCAATAGTATGCAATACTCTAAGGCAAACTCTTGTCTTTCCTATTTCTGTCCTTAGAAAAGTGCACTTGTAATCTGATCAGTTGAGTATACGCAGAGCTCTCTTTCATAATATTTCTGTAGAAATCAATACAGTGTAGCCAAATTGGTGTCAACAGGTTACATTCCTTACTTGTCATTATTGGGGTTTTTTATTTCTTCATTGAAAAACCATTGGTATACGTCATGCCATTTGACTTCTGGTTCAAGGGCCTTCAAAGAAACGGATTTTTTAAAATGCATTTTGTGAGCCTGACAGTCTTAGCAGTTGGAAAATCTAAGTCAAGACTATCTAGCACAAGTCAAGAAGGGCAGGGTGATATGGGAAGGTATGGGGTCAAGCAATGACAGCATATGGAATTCAGAAATAGATATTTCCCATATAGAGCAAACAGTACTCACAAGGAGGCCAGGACACTTTGGTCTAAATGTTAAAAGTAGCCACCATCTCAGTATTTTCTATTAAATATGTAACACATATTTAATAGAACATGCACGTGTACATACGTGTGCAAGTATGCAATGTATTAAGGAAAGACTCCTACCTCAATTTCTGGACCTCAGAAGCAATCATCTCTATCATCTTTTCCTTTGGACAAGATTTTACAGTCTACACACCATATTCCGAAATATTACTTGTTCATCCAACATGTATTGAATTGTTTTTCTCCCATGGCACACCACTGGACAACGGAGATTAAAACATGAAGAGCTAATACTTAACTTCTTGAAGTACATAAAAACAATCATCTCTCCTAAACAAATTGAGGGAGAAGTCTTTGTAAAGACAAAATGAGATAATGACTATCTTAACATGTTGTTTTCAGCCCTAAAATTTCAAAATCTTAGTAACGACAAAAAAGGAAAAAGAATACAAACTGAGATCTAATATTTTGAGAAAGCTATTTCATGACTTCCCATCTACCAGATTCAATTGCTAATCATCTGATAATGACATACAATTTAGGGAGTGGGAGAACATCTCTCCAAAGTCTTTCTGCATTTCTAGCAAACTTAGATCTATTTGGGTCTTCTCTTAGAAAAGACCCAGAGATCTCTCTCGATGCCATCTTCCTAGATTGAAAGGGGATAGTATGTTTTTCCTTCTTAAGTAGTAGTAGGCTAGACATTAGATGTAGAGATAAGCCTTCAGCTCATAAACTTAAAATACAATTAAGGATTTCCTATGATGTGCCATACACTGAAATCAGAATTACAAGACAGAAATAAAGCATAAGGAGCTTAGGAGGAGAGAGTAAAGTGTAAAGGGAGTAGAGTGTAGAGCAAATACTTTACAAGAGTGGCTAAGCTAGACTATGGTAGACCTTTTCATCAAGCTGAATTTTCCAACCCTATCCCAAAGTGCTCACCATGGTTCTCAATGTGGGATGGGTATCTGAAACAGCCTTCATACTGTACCCTGAGTGCCATCTGTGTCCAAATTTTTCAAAATTCTACAATGGGATAGAATCATTTAAATGATTTTTAAGCCTTAATTTCACATAGAGGATACTGACATTATTTTCAATTTGATTTTAATTGTGCTGGAATATTGAGTTAAGTGAGCAGATATAGTGAATCTTTACTTGCAGATGGATTCCAGGTGTGATCGTGCACAACTGTACTTCCAAAATGCAAAAGGAAGAGGCAACAGATCATGAGTTCAAGGCCAGTCCAGGCTACATAGAGAGACAATGTCTCAAACCACCCCTATCAGAACAAAGAAAAGAAAAATAAAGGAAGGGATGGAGGGAGGGGGGAGGAAGGAAAGGAGGGAGGGAGGGAAAGAAGGAAAGGAAGGAAGGAAGGAAGGAAGGAGAGAGAAAGAAAGAAAGAAAGAAAGAAAGAAAGAAAGAAAGAAAGAAAGAAAGAAAGAAAGAAAGAAAGAAAGAAAGAAAAAAGAAAGAAAGAAAAAGAAAGAAAGAGAAAGAAAGAAAGAAAGAAAGAAAGAAAGAAAGAAAAAGAAAGAAAGAAAGAAAGAAAGAAAGAAAGAAAGAAAGAAAGAAAGAAAGAAAGAAAGAAAGAAAGAAAGAAAGAAAGTTGGCAGGCAATAAAGGAGGGATGGAGGGATAGGGAAAGGAGAAAAGAGAGGGCAAGACAAAGAAAGGAGAAGGGAAGGGAGGAGAGAGATATAGAGGGAGAAAAAGTAAAGGGGAAAGAGGGATCCTAAGCTCTTAAGATTTCTATGATCAAATTGAAAACCAAATTGCTACCAAATGATTCCATACAAGAAGACCTAATAATGATTAAACTGCTGTGCCTTAAGAGTGTTAGTCAGCCCAGTGGATTCTCTAGAGCATTCCTTAGCCTGGGTCTTGGCTCTGTATTATCCAAACATGTGTTCAACAACCTAGATGAAGGCGTAGAAATCATGGTCTCTTAAATATTCAATGAATTTTTTAGATCTCAAATCATCACAAATAACTGACACTGTGCCTTCCCTTGACAAATATATTTCTGTAAGTTTCTAGAATGAATTGATAGATTACAAAGGTTTAAAAAAAAGAGCACAAATAATGGGACAAATTTAAGATGTAGCACCTATGTCTAAAACAAAAATATAAAAGTAGGAACGAGTGAATGTGATTTTACTAAGCACTTTCACTCCCCCAAATACCATGAACACAACCTACTACTCTAATCTTAGATTGTATCAATGCAAGTATAAATCACTAAACATTGAACTAACAACCAAAAAAAAACAATAGAGAGAAGGCTAAATGCTTGCCATGTGAGAAATAATTTGTATGTGTGATCATCGTCATATTCATAGAAAGAACTCAGTGCCTATTGCCCCATTGGCTTCTCAAATTTTGCCTATGAGGAAAATAATACTAAAATTTCCTTTTCACAAATAATAAAATCAAAGCTGAGAGTGGCCAGCACCTTGTTCAAAATCAAAAAGAGTAGAGATGATGTCAGCTACCCAGGGTCCTAGAGCCTACATACTTAAGAAGAGAGACACACTACCATGTAGAAAGAGACAACAGGCACATTCATTCTGGTTTGAAGAGAGAACAGAGAACACTAAAACCAAAGAATAGAAGTTACTGGAGAAAATTGGCTCATTATATGAAGAAATGTATAATAATTTTTTAGGTGTGTCACATAGATTCCCTCCCAGGCTTTTCCACTCCATTTCAAATCAAATTGACTATTTCCTTGAATGAGGGTGATTATATTAATTGCAGAATTTTCTGTTTTCTCTCTACCATGGCTCAGGGTTCAGATTTTTAAGGTGGTATCTTTCCATTGACCGCATTTCTTGTCTCTCTGTATTTCTGTCCCTAGTAACTATTGTTCAGATCCTAGTAACTATTGTGCAGATCTGAGTAGTGCAAATATTAAAGATGTGTAGCTTAGATTTTACAGAATGTATCTATGGGCTGTAGCAGCCCTAGAATGTCAAGAATTGTCCCTTCTCTCAGTGCTACCTTGAAGACAGGCTTGGAGATTTGTAAGTCACCTCAGGATTTGAAAAGAAGCCATCCATTTCCAACTTGCAATCTACTTGAAATAATCTCCCCAATTACATGAAGTCATTTACTTATATTTACTTTCTGTTTGGGACTATCAAATATCTCTTCCTCTTACCCCCAGGGGCACAGCTGGGATCAAAACTTTCACTACCTGCCTTTCTGGGACTTTATTATTTAACTCTTTCATGCCTACTTAAGGGTGTCCAAAGTTTCCACAAAATACTCTGGCCCCCAAATCATGTTACTGATGTGTTAATCTTATTTATCTTAGATCCAGCTTATTTCCAAATGGTTTGTTATTTCAATACCAATTCTTTCTACAGTACTTGAGGCTGACCTACATTAAAATGAAGCAATGGAAAGGGAAGTGATTAACAAGTTAACCTATGCTCTGCCATACAAATGAGTGAATGTGTTGTGTCCTAGAAGTTCAAAGGAAACTCAAGTGGTGGTAAACCTACAGACTTTCAGATGAATAAAGAATCACTAGGATCTAGGAGCCAGTGGCTGGAGCCTAGATTCCTAGCTACTCAGAAGGATGAGCTCTGGGCAGGAGAGTGCATGAGACTCTAATTAACCACCCAAATGCTACAAGTGGAGCTATGGTTCAAGTGGTACAGCCCCAACCTTGAAAAGCCAAATGAGAGCACGAGGTCCTGAGTTCATGCTTCACTGTTGGCTTAAATAGATAAATAAACAAATAAATAATCCTGACCTCTTACATCAGAAAACCAGGAGACTTTTTCTAGAACTGTTTTGGACTTGCAAAGCAATTGAACAAAAATTATAGAGGATTCCCATATGTGCAATTCCCCTCCCCTCCCACCCACTGACATCTCTAATTTCCCTCATGATTAACATCTTGCAGGGAGCATAACTTTTTTTTTAACACAGCAGCCCAGGTTCACTATTCTTAAGTTCTCTCACCTTAGGTTGACAAAGAAAGTTGTTCCAAATAGAATTCACTCCATCAGCTGCTGGGACCAGTCATTCTCCTATGAAGAACTCATTGCTACAACAGGATCTTGGCCCAGAGGCAACCTCAAAACAAGCCAGAGCCAGACTAGAGGAGGGGACCGGGAAACAGGAGGCAGGAATGGGCTTTGGCAAGAGCCTGGGGACAGCAGGTT
Source organism: Dipodomys merriami (assembly GCF_024711535.1). NCBI lineage: Eukaryota > Metazoa > Chordata > Mammalia > Rodentia > Heteromyidae > Dipodomys > Dipodomys merriami. The sequence continues at coordinate 37,071,270 of NW_027206290.1, forward strand.
TCAACAGGGTACTCTCTGGCTACATTATCCTATTTAATTACAGTGGGATAATCCTTACATGGGTAAACTGTTTATTAAAAAACAAGGCTGTGTGGCTATTTGGCAGATATGGGGGTACCGTTATCAATGATGCCCCTGTTGAATAGTACTGTGCTGGGAAGGGACTCTGTGGTGTCTGGCCCTTTCTGAGCACCAGTTTTTAATTGCTAATGAATTAAACTTTCCAAGAAGATAAGAATAATGTTGTTTTGTTTGCACACAGACTGCATGACTAACAAGGACAATATAAATAAAACCATTCCGAGCTTTATCTGCGGGTGGACACTCAGTGCCTGTGTTCATGTGAAGCCTGGGCTGGCTCCCACACAACATTAGGTTGTTATTGCGGGAGCCGAGGTGTGCACACTGTTAAGAGCTCAAGTTAATATCTTCACTTAAGACATTATGCCTAATTATGCTATTTGTCAGTAGGGGAACCTGTTCTCCAAACCTTAAACCACCCTGACACACCACTGTGGATCTGAGCTCTGTAAAAATGCCAAGTAAACTCGGCAGGATTCTAAGCTAACTACATTCCATGATGTTTATGAAAATGGGTGCAATTCAGGCCTGGTACACTTTGTAACCCCTGGATGACATGCATTTCTACATGTTCCTGTAGCTTTCCTAACAAATAAACAGGAGGTAAAAATGTTTGTGTCTTTATTTTTGGAAACTCAATGTAAACAACTGCAAGCATCTCCTATAAAATGCAGCACTCTGTGTCCATCCATCATGGTATTTGGAGTCCATCCATCATGGTATTTGGGCAGCAATGGCTCGGAGAGGGTTATGGGTGCCAACTTGTTTTGAGTTCACAGAGGGAATGCTTTCATGACCAGAAGGAAACACTGGACTTCTGAATCATGGTTTGGGCTGGGTTCTCCTTTTGGAAGACTCCTTGTCACCTGGTTTGTGTTTCCTGTTTCTAATCAGAAGCAGGGTGATGTAATAAGAGCATTAACTATTGTTTGAGCTATATATTGAATGTAAGACTCCTCCAATAATGTAAAAAATGTCCAGAATGGCTAGAAACCCAAAACAGCTAGAAGTGTGTGTGTGTGTGTGTGTGTGTGTGTGTGTGTGTGTGTGTGTGTGTGTGTGTGTGTGTGTGTGTGTAAAGGTCAACTCAATCAAGGAAGAAATCTTTGAGAATCCCCTACCATCAGTCAAGCCATTTCAAAAAATGAATTTAATTTGATTAATCAGAGATTGATATCATACACCAAGGCTTTAGAAAAATCTCATGGGGATTTAAATCAACTGGATCACTTTCCATCCTAAACTTTTCCTGTGGCTTCCAAGCAAACTCCATAACCTACAGGAGTTTAAAAAAGCAATGGCTCACCCTCAGAAACATCTGCACTCTGATTCGCACAGGTAGAAGCTTGAATCTTCCCAGCTCTTTTTCTATTCATGCAATCATATTGAATGTCTTTCTTATCACTTTACACTCAACAGAGCCCTTCTTATTTTTTATTTTAGTTTTACTTTTTAAGACTCTAGAAGGAACTCAGGCCTCACACATCCTAAGCAAGCTCTCTACCACTGAAGTAACCCCACAGCTCATACTTGTTTAAATTTCCTTTTTTTATATTTGTCATCTTTTATAGCATGGTATTATTTGTTATATTTGAAGCAACTTTTTCTATTAGCTTCTGTATGACATTGATTGGTAGTTATTATTTTTTTAATTTTTATTTTTTATTGTGAAAATACTGTACAGAGGGGTTACAATTACATGGGCAAGGTAATGAGTACATTTCTTATCAAGCATTGTAGCCTCCTCCTTTGTTTCCCCTTCCCGTCCCTTCCCATCCTCCCCAACCCCCCAACCATTCCTCCCAGCTCCCCCTCCCCCCCCACACCAAAGTTGTCAAGTTCATTTTTGACATTACGACTTGTACTTCTCATTGTTGCAATGGGTCCACCTGTATCTCTATTTAAATGACTTGTTTTTCCCCTTCCCCTCCACAAATTATACCGACATCAAATACAGTGAAAGCAGGGGTTATACTGTGGGGGAGGGACATACAAAGCAACAAAGAAATAATCTTATAAATGTGTTAGAAACAATCGCATGAAAGAAAAAAAACATTTGAATACGTATTTTAGGGTTCATTTCCCTAACATCACCTTATCTGACCTTTTCTGCTTGACTAAGTCTTCACCTTGCCTAGAGAGTTCATTGTTCGCTAAAACAATATTCTTTTCCCAGCATCCTATATTTCCTCCTACAAGACTTCTTCTCCCTTCCCCTTTCCATTACTTTTCCACCCAAAGCCTGCTGTATCTCCTACACATAGACTTCCTATTCTTCCTAATTCCTGTTTTCAGGGTCCCAGTTCTCCCCAACTTCAAACCTTCAAATCAATCCCCACATACTATTTTTAATTTGTTTACAAACCTAATCAAGAACTTTCTGTCATATCTGGCCCAATATTTTTCTTGCTTCCATGCAAATCTCATGCTCATTATTTTCCTATTACCTATTAATTAATCTTTTCTCCAGTATCTATTTGTCCATCCATATATTTCACATGCAATTATGGACCAATGAATAGGCACCATGTATTGCTTTAGCATCAGGAATAAAGAGCTGATAGGATACAGTCCCCATTAAATCACAAAGAAGATGGACAATTATGTACCATGTTAATTGTCTCAGTGTGATAAAAGCACGAAGAGAGGAGTGTGGAAAACAGCCCAACTAGGTAGCAGGAGAAGGATCAACACAGCCATCTTCTCCTCAGACAGGCAGCATCCTGCCTTAGCTCCATCTTACCATGCTTCGTATCTAAAATACTCTCTCTACCCAAATTATCTTCCCAAGATTTCAGTAATCAGCTCCAGTCCTTCAACCTTTGGGAACTTCTGGACTTACCATTCACAACACACAACTCAGGAGGTATTTCCCATGGGTTGCTTTGCCTTATCAAATAGACTGAAACCTCTAAAGTGAAGACCATTGTGCCTCAAAACTTACTTTGAATTCTTACCAGTGTGCTTCTGAGAACATAGTAGGTACACAATTAAAAGCAATCAAATGAGCAAGTGCTGGTGCCTCTTCCTTGAAATCATAGCTACCCAGGAGGCCAAGGATCTTAGGACCACAGTTCAAAGCCAGTATATATGTAAACTGTCCGCCCAGGCAGTAAAATCCATGAAACTCATCTCTGATTAATCATCAAAAAGCCATTAGTGGGGTGGGAATGTGGCTTAGGGTAGAGTGTTTACTTAGCATGCATGAAGCCCTGGGTTTGATTCCTCAGTACCACATAAACAGAGAAAGCCTGAAGTGGTGCTGTGGCTCAAGTAATAGAGTGCTAGCTTTGAGCACAAGAAGCTCAGGGCAGTGCCCAGGCCCTGAGTTCAAGCCCCAGGACTGGCAAAAAAAAAGCCATTAGTGGAGTTATGGCTCAAGTGGTAGAATGCTAGGCTTCAGTAGAAAGGCTCAGGGAAAGCACCCAAGTCTGAGTTCTATCCTCAGAACTGGAACACATACACATATGCAGGAGTGCACACACATATACACACACACACACACACACACACACACACACACACACACACACACACACACACACACACATTCACACATCAGATGAGAAAAAATCAGATGTTTGGATTTTCTTAACATCTTCCTATCTTTTGTCAACATGGTAAACATACTATCTATACATAGTAGGCACTTAATAAAAGGAGATAGTAGGAAATACAAGAAAGGACAAGGATGGAAGTCAGATTCAAATTGAAATCCCCATTCAACTGTTATGACTGTTCGGCCTTCGACAAGATGGGCTTTGCTGGACTTCAAGGGCTGTTTTTTGTTTGTTTGGGGTTTTTCTGTTTGTTTGTTGTTTTGTTTTTTGTAGGTTGTGGGGCTTGAACTCTGAGCCTGGGCACTATCCCTGAGCTCTTCATCTCAAGGCAAGCGCTCTACCACTTGACCCATATTGCCACCTCCCGTTTTTTGATGGTTAATTGGAGATAAGAGTCTCATGGACTTTCTTGCCCAGGGTTGGCTTTGAACTGGGATCCTCAGACCTCAGCCTCCTGAGTAGCTAAGATTACAAGATCGAGCCACCAGTGCCCAGCTGGACTTCAACTTTTTTAACTGATTATTGATTACTTATGTTTGCAAATCTTATTTCTTTTTTTTTTGTTTGTTTGTTGTTGCTTGTGGGGCCTGAACTCTGGGCCTGGAAGCTGTCCCTCAGCTCAAGCTACCATTTGAGCCACAGCATCACTTCCGGCTTTTTCTGCTTATAAGGTGCTAAGGAATCAAACTCAGGGCCTCATGCATGCAAGGCAAGCGCTCTACCACTGAGCCACCTTCCCAGCCCTGCAAATCTTATTTCTATATAGAGGATATTCAAAGAGTATATATGTAAAATGTCCAGCACAGTATTTGGCTCATATTAAGGGATCAAAACATGCGATAGCCTGTCTTTCCTTTTATCCTCTCTCTTCTCTCTATCTAAACCCTCATACCAAGCAAAAATTGGCAGAAAACACTGAAGATATTTTAAACTTTAAAAGTCTGTGTGCTTTAGATTGCAAAACAGAACTATAAACTTTGCTCAGGCAAATAAAGTGCCTTGTGAGCACCTAGATTATGTTCCTCATTACCAGTTTACCACAGGGAAAATGTTGGTTTATTTACTCTTATTGTATACTATCGTAAACATAGTAACAATTTTGTGATGTTTCAGGTTGCTGGAACCCTGCATTTGATATGCCTTTCATTCAGTGAGGTTGAACAAGAGCCAAGGAAATCTCTGTGCCTTCATCTACCCAGAGAAAGGGTTAAACATTCCTTCTACAAAAGGACTCAGTGTTCTAACTCTAAATGTCATAGGAACATGGCCTGGAAAAGCTGAGGGCCATCGCATTAAACAATTACCTATTTACTGGAGACAGTATATTTAATAACTAATCATCTAATCTAATAATACTGAGGAATATCAGACTCAAAGGTCAAGTGTTTAAGATTAGAGAGAAAGCAGCTTTAAAAGTACATTTCAAAGAGCCTCACAGATCAACAAGTTAGCCTTCCATCTTGCCATGCCTCTACCACTCCTAGGCTATTAGAGGGCTCAAAAATGTCACCATCTTTCAAACTCAGTATATTTATTATATCCACATTACTCATAGGGATTTTATTCCATGAGGTCTCTTAGCAATTTAAAAAGATTATTTCACCTTCTATAATGGCATATTAGCTCTATGAAGGGAAAAATGTAACACTGGGGCTTTTTAGATTCATTCGTTTAAAATATGTATTTTATTTTTAATTGACACGTAATAATTTTACAAGTATAGGAGTATAGTGTGACATTTCAATATAAATATATAGTGTGCAATGATCGCATCAGGGTAATTGGCTGATACACTCTTAATGAGAGCTTTTGCTCAAATTGGTGTTCTTCCCTCGGGACTTTCGGGTGTTGACAAGTTCTGTTTGCTTCCATTTATGGTTCATCCTCCTGGACCACTTTCTTGGAGACTTAAGTGGTCATCATTCTTAGAGATATTCATAGTAAAAGTTCTTCATTTTAAGCGCCTCAAAGAATTTCATCTCTCTCTTACTTTAGAAATCCTGCCGGGATTTTCTTTTCCATTCTTTGACCGAGGAAAACTTTGTCACGTTCTAATTCCCTAGATGAATCTCCTGAAGAATCCCATGAAGCGTTGACTCTCAAACATCTGTTAATGCTGGAAAGGTATTTTTACTTTAGGTATTTTAGTCATTTTCCTTGATAGTTTTATAAGTTACTCTGCTCAAATCCTCTTGGTACTTCACATATGATTTCTCAAAGTAGATCATCTTTGGAGAAAGAGCTATATATCCAGTGTCTTCTAGGAAAAGTATCTCAAGAAGACTTATAACCATCAGAATAGAATGTGTTATGCTGATGTAACAAATAAATCCTAAACCCTGATGGATTATCTAAACATAAATTATTTTTTTTGTTCCAGTACATGTTTATACTAGGTCAAACACCCAAGCCAAATTTCTACATAATGACTCAGAGACCCAGGTTGAAGAAGATTGCCATAGCAGAAGGAAAAGACAAGGAGAAGTTCATCTATGCTCACTCTTCTATGCCTAGATTCAAATGGCATCATTCCACTTCAGTTGAATGCCCATTGGTTAAAATGATACACAATTCCCAGCACTTTTCTAGGAAATGTGGTCCTCTCTATGATCTAAACTAAGAGAACTAGAAGAGCCCAACTCAAGTATATACATAAATTTATGCTCTTTCCCACTATCTACATTAACACTTATGCTTCAAGAAGAGTTAACTAACAGAAAACTGGAATATACAGGAAATCTCTAAACCTGAGAACTCAAGGTGTACAAAATAATCAAAATAGAATTAAAGTGATGATCTTGTGTTTTTAGTCAAGATGAATGCAAAGTTGTATTTCTCTTCAAAATGCTTAAATAGGGATACAGGTTGATCCATTGTAACAATGAGATGTACAAGCAAGACACTATGCTGAAAATGAACTTTACAACTTCAGCAGCGAGGGGACGGGGTAGTTGGGGAAGTGGAGAAGGAAGGAAGGGATGGTAGAGGAAAAACAAAGGAGGAGGCAACAATGCTCAATAGGAAATGTACTCATTACCTTACTCATGTAACTGTAACACCTCTGTACAGTATTTTTACAATAAAAAATGTATAAAATAAGAGTTTTGTTAAGTGTTTTAAACTTTAAGAAATAAAAGAATTTTCAAGGAAACAGGCCAATAATAATTTTAAAATTTGAGGTAAATTGCCACATGACTCACATTAAATTTTCTAACAAATTCCTCAGTGCAAATTTGCAATTTTTAGTTTGCTTATTTCCACTAGTTCCTTTGGTTCACTTTTGTCTCTTAAAAAGATAAATTTCAACTCAAAATAGTACCCAAAACAGTGACTGACATGTATGTGTTTGTTAAGAATGTACCTCAATACTTAAGTATAAAAATGAGTATGAAGGAAATTAGAAGCATCTATACCAAGAACATTTATACAAATCTCTAGAGCTATGCTCAATACTATAATAATAAAATCCAAAGTAATTGCCTCTTAACTATTGCATATTAGAATACAAAGGACAGTACTGATTGCAGTCAAAGAATTAAGTTGGGCACCAGTGGCTCTCTTATAATGCTACCTTCTCCAGCAGCTGAGATATGAGGATCAAGATTCCAAGCCAGCAAGACAAATCCAAGAGATTCTTGTCTCTAACAAGCAAAAAAAAAAGCTGCAGTTAGACATATGGCTCAAGTGGTAGAGCATCAGTGATGAGCCAAAAAAGATGAGCAAAAGCAAAAGCTGCTGCGTTCAAACTCCATTAACAGCAAAATTTTTAAAAATAAAAATAATGATTAAGAAAAAGAACACATTGAAGTATACTGAGGAGCAGAAGAGCCCATTGTAGACAAGCCCAGGGAAAAGCTTTGTGAGACTTCATCTCAGCTTTGCTTCGTGGTACATGTCTGTCATCTTAGCTACATGAAAATGTCAATAGGAGGATCAAGACCCAGGTCGTTGAGCAAAAGCAAGACCCTATCTGAATAAATTAGACTAAAGGTATAGCTCAGGTGTTAAGAGCCTGCCTAGCAAGCACAAAGCCCTGAGTTCAAACTTATCGACAAAGAAGGAAGGAAGGAAGGAAGGAAGGAAGGAAGGAAGGAAGGAAGGAAGGAAGGAAGGAAGGAAGGAAGGAGGGGGAGAAGAAACTAGAGAGGAGGGGAGGGGAGGGAAGAAAGAAAGAGGAAGAAGGGAAAGGAATAAAGGAAGGAAGGAAGGAAGGAAGGAAGGAAGGAAGGAAGGAAGGAAGGAAGGAGGGAGGGAGGGAGGGAGGGAGGGAGGGAGGGAGGGAGGGAGGGAGGAAAGGAAGGAAGGAAGGAAGGAAGGAAGGAAAGAAGGAAGGAAGGAAGGAAGGAAGGGGAAGAAAGAAATACATTTTCTGCTTTTCTCAACTTTTAAAGCAAGCCCCATTCTTCTTTGCATTGCACAAGTTCTTATGGTATAATTTTCATTGCTCAAGGTGTTAATGTCACACCAGCCTCATGCCACAGGAGATGCAAAGTCTTGCCTACCAAAGGGTGGAAATCACCAATCCTGCTTGAAACATGAGGCCCAGTGGGAAATAATTGTGACTACATAGCATCTCTTTGCAGAAGAAAATGCAGACCAGAATTTCACAGTGAGATTCCTGGGTCTTGGGAGAGCCTGACTTGTAACTCAGCTGTTTTCTATGTAAGACCAGAGCAAACGTGACCGGAGGCCCTCCAATTGTACCTTTCCTTAGTCAATAAGTTAATAGTAATAAGCTAACATGTACTAAGAGCTACTTCGTTATATTCTGGAAGGGTTCTGACTACACCACATTTTTATAGGTCTCCACAGAAGATTTGTGCATGATGGAAAGAAAATATTAAAATAATCTGCTTTATTTGGCAATCTCAGTATTTAATTTCCTTTGCTGTGTCTTTTGCTGTGTATTGCTGTGTATTTGCTATGTGTTGCCTCCTGTTAATGATCTGAAGATGGGTGTTTATTTATATCGATGTGGCATATTAAGAGGAAACAAATATCAGTTTACTTAATTTTTAAGTGAGGAGACAAGAGGATGATGATGATGATGATTAATTATTCTCAGGTAAAGAAGAAGAAATGGAGGTTTAAGATCATATGACCCGCCCCAAGTGTTAAATGGCAGAACTGGAACTCAAGTGTTTGATTCCAAAATCTATATAGTTTGGTTTGTTCTTTAAAGGAGCTCCTTGTGCTCAAATACTGGTATTTGAAAACTAAGTTTATTTTGTGCCTGCAGAAATGCCAACCTCTGAGACAGAAGAAACTCCATACTTTAATCATTTTTCATCCTGAATTAAGAGGACAAGTAGAAGTAAAAAAAAAAAAAAAAAAAAAAAAACTGAAGGGAGGCCAGGCACCAGTGGCTCACACTTGTAATCCTAGCTACTCAGCAGTCTGAGATCACTGTTCAAAGCCAGCCTGGGCTGGAAGGTCCGTGAGACTCTTATCTCCAATAAACCACAGAAAACCAGAAGTGGTGTTGTGGCTCAAGTGGTAGAGCACTCTCCTGGAGCTGAAGAGCTCAGGGACAGCATCCAGGCCAAGAGTTCAAGCCTCACAATCAACAAAAAAGAAAGAAAGGAAAAGAAAAAGAAAGAAAGAAGGAAAGAAAGAAACTGAAGGGAACACAGCCAGCCAGTAACTAAAGCATAAAAATAAAGCAAAATAAACAAACAATAAACAATAAAATAAAATAATAAAATGGAAATGTACTATGTTTGGTGGGATACCCTATTTCTCACCCATTCCTTTAAGGTCTCTACTATGGAAATCAGCATCCCCCTGGCACAGACAATCCGTTGTTTGAACACACAGTGATGGACTCATCCAGATTCCTAGCACTGGGATGCTCGGAAGCAATCAACGTGGATTGAGACGCTCCGGTTTGGCTGATTGAGCACTGAGGACTATGCATCCCATGTGGTCCTTAAAAGCTACACCCACGGGAGAAGCATTTTACTTGTTCAAAATACTTGCAGCTAGGGTTGTTATCTTCAGTGTTCTTAACTAGTAATGAGTGATCCTTGTAAGTGTTAAACCAAGCAGCACTAGAACTCTGTAGGACATTCATTACAGAAGGCTTTGAAGCAAAGGAAGAAGATGGGCGTTTACTATAAAAGAAACTCTAGCTTGTACACATTAAAGAATAATACTAATAATAAGTGCAATGAAATTCTTGAGAGGCAACCAGATTTCTCTGGGTATCTTTAAGACAGTGGTGAAGATTTAATTTTTTTGAAATCACTATCAAACCCTTTGTGCAACTTCTGCATAAGTTCACAAATAATGGCACTGTTTTCATGTAAATTTCTTTTTAAGGAGATTCCTGCTTATGGAAACAGAGCAACTGTAGCTCAGTTATAGAAAGACATTTTCTTGCCTCCTGCTGAAGAGGCTTTGTGCTAATGATCTGAAGACTGGTGTTTCATATTTGGTATTCAGTGATCGATGGTTGGAAATGTGAAGGGAGAAACTAGGGTCTTTGTATTTTTAGTTAATTACTTCTGATTAAGATGGTGGGGAAAGTTCCCCAGACCTTCCAGGAGCCCTGGAATCTGTAAACCCTGCCACTAAATCCTCATAATCTAAGCACTTGACCACAGGGGAAAAGAACAGGAAGAAGAAGGAGGAGGAGGAGGAGGTGGGAGGAGGAGGAGGAGGTGGGAGGAGGAGGAGGAGGAGGAGGAGGAGGAGGAGGAGGAGGAGGAGGAGGAGGAGGAGGAGGAGGAGGAGGAGGAGGAGGAGGAGGAGGAGGAGGAGGAAGCAATTCACCAATATGTGGTACACCTTGGTGAGAAATGTTTCTGCATTTCACAAATCTGACTCTTTTGTCCGACTGCCCTTGCCACCTTGGATCAGAGAGGGAAACCATAAGCCTGAATGTACAGAACAGTTAGGATTGTCAGAACCACAGCAGGACTCAGGACTCCATGTCCCCAGGGAACAAGGCTTGCTTGCTCTCCTCTGAACCTGTTGTTTGATAAATTTTTTTCTTTCCAGTATATTTTTATCTAAAAATTGCGGACAATCAATGCATTGATCTGTCTCCACCTTCTAACCCATCCTGCACCTTATTTCTCAACACTCCCCTGGACTTTTCAAACCAATGTAGAATGATTCAGTTGACTGCAGTAGGCTGTTCTCAGACTTGATCCATTTGCAGCAAACAAACACTGGCTTGATCCTCACTTGTGTCTGAATTTCAAAGAGGAAAGGCTCATCCCAGTTTGAGTTACCTGCCATCCTTGGGACACAGGGCAAGAAAATGTGAATGCCAAAGGAAAAAAAAATCATTATGTAATTGTTAACTTAATCCTTTATCATGAGACACCAAGGTATCTTCCTGTATCTTATGGTAAGTACATTTCTTAAATCAGCTGTATATTTTAATGTCATTGGATACTGCTGAGGAGAATTCAAGGATTTCAGATTTGGGAAAATATTGTTAGAAATGAAATGTTTCCATTGGAAGACACACACATACACAGGTTGTTCAAAACCCAATGTGTTTTCTGTCACAATGCTTAGAGAGTTTACATTGTGGCCTCCTGTGGCCTATACTTGGTGGCTTTTCTCATGTTATATGGGAATTCAGTCACGAGAAACAGAGAAGTCATATTTTTGGAGGTCAAATGGGGAGTCTTTATTGAAAAGCCAGAGACTGGAGGTGGACTCTTGTCACAAAGACCTGTGCCCTCTCGAATATACCTACCACTGTTAGAAAACTGAGCCATATGGGCAGGAGAGGAAAGAAAGTGCAGAAAAACAATACCAACAAACCAAATCAACTCCAGTAGAGAGCTGAAGTAGGATGCCATGGTGACCAGAGAAGAGGCAGGAGGCAGGAGGTATGGTCTCATGGCCCCTGAACTGGTCTAGGCCTAAATAGGGCCAGGATTGGGGGCCGGGTCACAGGAAACTCAAGTTCAAAGCAGAGAATTGACAGGTCAAGTAATGTATCATCCAAGTCTCCGCCCCTGTCTTTAAGAATTCAGGCATGCCCATCACCTGGGGGTGGAACTTCCCTACCTCTACTGCGAAGACAAGATGGCATCAGTTAAACCCAATGCCCTATCATCTACCACATGGCCAACACGGCACCATTAGTCCCAGTATCCTTATTTCATTAAGACAACTATCCCCGTATGTCATTCCACACATTCTTCCAGCTCACCTGCACTATTTTATTTTCCTATGATTTGTTACTTAGCGACGCTTCTGTTTCTGAGTACACCACACGGATAGTTGGGGAAGTAGAACTCTTAGTGGGAATGAACCAGGGAGACCTTGTGAACTGTCCTGTTACCCAAGAGCATGTTCCATGTCTGGATGCTTCCTCTCTTTCCAGATACCTGATTGTTACTAGAAAAGAAACTGCAACAAGGCCAAGATGTCTTTATTTTCTGTCAAAACTGGGCCTCCCCTAACACTGTGATTGAGGCCCTGGTCTTCCATGGCCAGCTGGTCAGAACTTACAAAGAGCTGCAGGTAGCAGAGCTTAGGTGGGAAATAGAAGGCAGGCAAGAGAAGCCAAGGCCAAGGAGGGCTAAGCCTGAAGCAGTGTGTGTGTGTGTGTGTGTGTGTGTGTGTGTGTGTGTGTGTGTGTGTGTGTGTGTGTGTGTGTGTGTGTGTCTACAGCAGAGAGAGAGAGAGAGAGAGAGAGAGAGAGAGAGAGAGAGAGAGGAGAGAGAGAGAGAGGGAGGCCTGGCCCACGGAAACCCCAGCAGCAAGGGAAAAACAGATTGACTCTCAGTGACTCATTTAGCTCCTGGATTGGACAGATCTCTCCCCTGCTGGCGATTTGGCTCTGCATCAATAGTTCGGATACCAGGCTGAATAGCTTAAAATAATTAGAGGGGGGAAAAAATCTGCAACACTGCTAGCCATCCAACTCTTTACTCAGTGCTGAAAGACACAGGACAAATGACATCTAGGTTATTAAATATGAAGTCACTGGATTTGCTGCCCATTTGGTCCAAAAGCAGAAAACTGGATAAAACTCAAATTTATAATTCAGCGTAGATGGCCTGTTTGTCCTTGAGGCAATCCATGAATTTTGGCTGGGCAGGCACTGTGACATGTGGAAATAATGTGGGGGGGTTGGGGTTTGAGGAGGGATGAACAATGTTTGATTTCACCCCCACTCAGCTTCCACCCCCTGGGAAAAAAAAATGAAAATGTCAATAAAAGAGTGTGAATGTGAAGAGAAATGGAATCTGAGCCCAGAGTTTAGTAGCTGGCAGTTTAAACTTTATATACTTTAGGCCGACAGGCGGCTGGATTTCCTGTACTTTATATCCAATGTACAAAAACAGAAGCAACAGGCTCATTTGGTATCAGTAAAGGTCAGTTAAAATTATAGAGACATCCTTTGGAGCAGATCCCCAGCCTTGTATTTGCATATTTATGAACTAGAGATTATGACAGGCCATTCCATTTATTAGAGCAGAGCTGCTATAGTTAATAGTCTGTCAGCATTTCCATTATAAACCCCGTTTTTCAGTGTTTTAATATCTCAGCTGTTAGAAATCACATCAGGCTGAAAAGTGGTCTTCAGCCTCTCGGGCCCAGGGCAGGCCAAGCTGCTGCTGCTAGTAGTTGGGGGACGGGGCTTTGGAAGCCAACAAAGGCATTTAAATCAAGCCAGTGATTTCTCCACTGGACATTAACAGTAAATACAAAATCAAAGGTTTTGAGAAGGTTGGTTAGATTCTCCCCACAGCCCCCATATTGTTTTTCCTCTGTCTTATCATCCTTGTCAGTAGGAAGATTTTTGTTCTCTATTTAAAGGGAAGACTGGCAAAGTGGTCTCCCTTACCCCATTGGAATGGGGAGGGGGTGGGTCAAAATAAAGTAGAGAAGCTGAAGGATTTCTTCAATTGATTCAGTTCATTCTCTTCATTCATTCATTCATTCAACTAATTTCTTTTAGTTGATTTGCTCATTCTGTTTGTTCATTAATTCTATTCTTCATCCCGTGTCATTCATTCATTCTGTTCATTCTCTTCATTCATTCTGTTAGCTCGCTTATTCTGTTTAGTCTATTTATTTATTCACTCATTCTGTTCATTCATTCATTCTGTTGGTTTATTCCATTCATTCATTCATTCATTCTATGCATTTCTTCATTCATGAGGACTTGGCTGACATCTGCAGAGTAGACAAGCAGGCTGGGAATGCAGGAAAAATGGGATGTTACAATTCTAGTCCAAATGCTGTCTGCTGCAAAATTCCCTCTTTCTAAGGGTTTTTCCCCCTAATATCTTAAAGTGTTTGGATGTCACCCACCCATATTATGGCATCAAACATTATCCATTGCAGGCAGTAATCTGTTCTACTCAAAGTCTACCAATTTAAACATTAATCTCATTAAAAAAATAATATCATCGCAATAATGTCCAGACATGCTTGACCAAATAGCTAAGTATTGTAATACATATAATTAACCATCACAGACATGAAAAATATCATATTTTAAACATCTCTGATTTATTGAGCTCTGAGTTTAACTCTAATAATACAAAATTATTAACATAGCTATTGTCCTCAGGAAGAGTGTGGACTACCATCTTGCTGGTACTAAGATCTCCCGACAAAATAGCACAGAGTCCATGGCTGGTTTCATTGTTTGCTTTCTCTTCACAATGACCTTGGACAAAAGCTACAATGAGACACACTGGGAAATGTGGTTTCCTGCATTTTTAGAATGCCTCATCCCTCAATCTAAACCAAATTCTCCTAATTTTGACACTAAGCTGATACAAAGTTTCCCTAGGACTTGAAAAGAAATTGAAAAACAAGGCAAGAGGTAGGAGTTGCCTTCTCATTCCTAAGTCATTCATTCACAGTTCTTCCCTCTGCTCTGAGCACAAAGCTCTGATTGACTTGGTTTTGCTATCTTTACCTGTCTTGACAACTACACCTTTTACCCTCTAACCATGAGGCTACCTGGCCTTCTAAGTGTCTGCAGAGGTCCCTGTATTTGTTTCCTCTTCCTCCAGATCCTCTCTTAGTTGTTCTGACAAGAAGCTTACCCTTCCTCTGTCACTCTCCCTTGCCCAACAATAACTTGTTCACCTCTCAGTTGTTAAAGAAACTTTCAGAGGCCCTTCCAGTCTGCCCAACATATCACAGCAGGTCTTCCTGGAAAATTTTCAAAGCTCTTGAACTTGCTTCTCAAGGTAACTTACTAGAGTATCTGATGCCTATCAACCCAACATAGAAACCATGCCCACAAGCTCAGAATAGCCCCGGACATGTCAAAGGAATCATGAATATGTTCAACAAATTGTAACCAAACTCCATTGACTCAGCAGACCTAAATCATAGACCTAGCATTTTTCAGGTCATACATTCAAAATAAAAAATTATTCCCACAGGAAAAAAATATATAAGTGTTGGCTTCTATTATATGGTTCCCTGATACAGTTCAGGCAGAGCCACACAAACACATTCTCAAGTAAATAACCTCCCTGGGCAGGCTGAGAAATACCACTCAAGTCAGCAGAGTTTTCAGCATTTCCATTATAGAGAAGAGTAGTAAACTCCATCAAAAGAATCTCAGGAACCACCTTCTGTACAACTAGCCATCCCTCCTACCTCTGACTTTGTGAACAGCAATCATTAAGACCAGAATCAAATTCCCCTGACCCTCCTAACAACTTCTTAGAGTAGGTGACCTTCATTTTACTCCTGGACACCCAAATAAACTTTCCATGTTCTCCCACAGAGGCAGAGAATATCACCACTGAATTACTCCATTTTATCTCATTTAAAACATGAAAAGGAAATACTCGAATTACAGGTGTTGCTATGATTGCTTGCTGGCAAGAAAAACAAACAACAACAACAAAAAATGCTGTTGGAGAAAAAGAAGGCCAAGGTGGGACCGTTCAGTCGCTACATGTGTTTATTGACTAATAGCCTTCAAGAGGGGCACCCTAACATCTAAAGAAGCTGTCACCCTCCATGCTTAGGAGCTTAGCCTTGTTTTCCTTCCGCCCTTTAGATTCCCTAGGAACCAAACAGGACTTACATAATTGCTTTCAGCACCATCACTGAATGGGAAGAACAATTACGTAATGAGGCACACACCAGGATGTGTGTCATTGTGTAACAACAGCATACATCACTGTGCTAGGCGGGCTGCCAATAACCACCTAGTCATGCTATTATATGGCAAGAACACATGCCCTCAAGGTGTGTTGAAATTATTCTGAGCATTTCTAAAGGAACGTTGATCAAAAGAGAACCTCAACTTAGAAAACAGGAGGGAAGACATTTTTTTAAAGTCTGATTATGATCCCAAAAGTAACAGAAAAATCTACACCTGACATAACATAGCCCATAGCATAGAACGCAAGTGTAATCAGGCTGGAAGAGTGGTTCCGTGATTGTTGTGCTAGCCTAATAAGTTCAGGACCCGGAGCTCAAACCCCAGTGCTGCCACAAAACAAAGTATGCTAGGATTCACACATGTCACCACAAGAGTTCAGATGACAGAATATCAACAAGAGAAAAATAGAAGCTTGACTTTAGGTCACATGGTACCCTCTTCAAAGCTGACTGAAATTTTAGATCAAGTGTGTATGTGTTTCTCAACCAAAAGGGCCTACACTTCCCCAACAGAGGCATCTTAAACACTTTTTTTTTTTAAATTTTACACAGCTGGAACTTCCTTCTTGCTCCTCTGATAGTCGTTGAATAAAATAATCATCTCAAGCTGGGTGGAGAAATCAGTACCTGTAGCTACTCCCCGTGTTAGGGGACACTAAGGCAGGTGAATCATGAGTTCAAGGCCAGTCTAGGTATTTTAGCAAGATATTATCTAAAATAAAAAGTCAGCATCATCATGAATATCATCATCTCAAAAAGGTAAGAGAGGGCTGGGAAGGTGGCTCAGTGGTAGAGTGCTTGCCTTGCATGTATGAGGCCCTGGGTTTGATTCCTCAGCACCACATAAGCAGAAAAAGCCAGAAGTGGTGCTGTGGCTCAAGTGATAAAGCGCTAGCCTGGAGCTGAAGAGTAGAGGGACAGCGCCCAGGCCCAGAGTTCAGGCCTCATGACCAACAACTACAGTAACAACAAAAAGATTAAAAAAGGTAAGAGAATGAGACCTTGTTTCACTTGAATCTCATTCACAGTTTTTCCCTTTGCTCTGAGCAGAACACTCTAATTAACTTGGTTTTGCTTTATGTGTCTTGACAACTGCTTCTAGGTGCTCACCTTTTACTCTCCAACCATGAGGCAAAGGATAAAATCCCCATAACATAGTTATTTTTTACAGAGCAGCAGCACATACATATACATATACACATATATACTCACCCCAATACATAGTGTTTCTATGCATATGAATTAATTACACTCCATATCTCTTTCTTCTTACTAATTTTTTAGGAATAAAACCTCATGTTTTAGGAAAGTATGAGGGAAGATGAGGGAAGAAACAAGAAGCATGTTTTTACAACTTCCAAAATATTTTTACCTTTCTTTCCTTCTTTCTTTCTTCTCTTCTCCCTCTTTTTCTTTAATTCTTTCCTTCCTTCTCCCTTCCTTCCTACCTTCCTCCATTTCCTTCCTTCCTTCCTTCCTATCTTCCTTCCTTCCTTCCTATCTTCTTTCCTTTCTTTCCTGCTTTCCTTCCTCTTTCCCTCCCTCTCTCACACATTATTTATTTATTTCTCTCTCTCTCTTTCTTTCTTTCTTTCTTTCTTCCTTCCTTCCTTCCTTTTCTTTATCTTCTTTTGGAAATGCTCTGGTTTTAATTTATGGCTTCACACTTGCTTCTTCTTCTTGAGCCATACCACCAGCCCTTTATGCTCTGGTTTTTGGGGGGTTTTTTTGGTCGGTCATTGGGCTTGAACTCTGGGCTTGGGCCCTGACCCATGCGCTCTTCAGCTCAAGGCGAAAGCTGTACCGCTTGAACCACAGCACTACTTCCGGTTTTCTAGTGGTTTTTATTGGAGATAAGAGTCTCACGGACTTTCCTGCCTGGCTGGCTTTGAACTGTGATCCTCAGATCTCAGCCTCCTGAGTAACTAGGATTACAGGCGTGAGCCACCAGCGCCCGGCTTCTCTGGGTTTTTTTGAAATAGTCTTGCTTTTTTCCCCTCTAGCTTCTCTAGACTGTAATCCTCCTATTTATCCCATTGTAGATGGGATAACCAGCGTATTCCATCATGCCCAGCTTTTTCCAAGGCTGCCTAGAGTCATAATCCTCCCATCTCAATCCCCTCATAACTGAGTGACAGGGACATAACACAGTACCTAGTTATTGGTTGAGACGGAGTTTTATCAACTTTTTGTTTGGCCTGGCCTTGAACCAAAATTTCCTGATCCCCAATTCTTGAGTAGCTAAGATTATAGACTTGAATCACAGCACCAAGCAAGTTTGTAATGTTTCTTTCTTTTTTTGTGCCAGTCCGGGGACTTGAACTCAGAGCCTGGGAGCTATCCCTAGCTTCTTTTCCTCAAGGCTAGTGTCTACTTGAGCCACAGTTATACTTTGGCTTTTTGGTAGTTTATTGCAGCTAAGAGTCTCACAGACTTTCATGATGGGGCTGGCTTCAAACTGCAATCCTCAGATCTTAGCCTCCTGAGTAGTTAGGATTACAGGCATGAGCAACTCATGCCTGGCACATTTGTAATTTCTTAAAGTTGTATCCACCTTATCTTCAGTATAAGTTACATCAAGGCAAACCTTCATGCACATACACAGAACACTTTAGATCTACAATTGATGTAGTTTTGTTAGAGTATAAAGACAGATTCTTTAATTGTTGTAATAATGAGCTGAACTGTGTTCCCTTCCTGCTCCATTCATGTGTTGACATCCTAACATCTCAGAATGTAACAGAATCAGTGTAAAGTCTTTTTTTTATTTTGCCAGTCCTGGGGCTTGAACTCAGGGCCTGGGCACTGTCCCTGACCTTCTTTTGTTCAAGGCTAGCACTCTATCACTTGAGCCACAACACCATTTCTGACTTTTTCTCTTTATATGGTACTAAGGAATCAAACCCGGGGCTTCATGCATGCTAGGCAAGCACTCTACCACTAAGCTACATTCCTAGCCTCTGGGGTAAAGTCTTGAAAGAGATAATTCCTTAAAATAAGGTTGTAAGGGTAGATTCTAGTAATTGGGGTAGGGGTTGGGGGAGGGAGTTAGTAAATATTCACCTTTGTAAAGAGAATGTTTGGACACAGAAATGCCAGGCAAGAATGACAAGTATGGTTAAAGAAAGAAGGCTCCATCAGCAAGCCGATGAGATAGATCTCAGATGAAACCAAACACACAGACACCTTGACCTTGGACATGCAGAACCATGGGAAAACAGATGTTTGTTTTTAATGCCCCATCCCCAGCAATGCTATTCTCTTGTAGGAGCACAGCAAACTAATAGTTACTAACTTACTATTCCACAAAAAATTATTTTTTTATTGGAAAGGTGATGGATAGAATTACAGTTACATAAGTAAGGTAATGAGTACAATTCTTGCTTAACATTGTTACTGCCACTCTTGTTTTATCCCATACCACCCTGTTGTAAAGTTCATTCCCATCATAGTATATTGTGTGTATCACTTTTACACTGATTCACCCTTTGTCCTTTGTCTCACCATTTCTGTGATTTCCCCTTCCCATCCCCAAATCAGATAAACTTATATACAATACAAAGGGTACTGAAATCAAAAACAGTGACAATAGGGGGTAAACCAAAGGAAAAAGAAAAAGAAAAAAAAAGAAATAACTGCATGCAGTACACTAAGGAAAAAAACTCTTGTTTGCATGTCTTGTAGTTCATTCTGATTGGCATCACTTTGTAAGGTCAGATGTACATAGCTATTGAGCTATTATGATCTTCTGCTAGGACCATTCAAGGCATATACTAATTAGTACAAATGAGAGAAAACATGGAGCCTATGTTTCTTTGGGCCTGGCTTACTTCACTTAATATGATTTTTTCCAAGTCTTTCCATTTCCTTAGGAATGGGGCAATGTCATTCTTTCTGATGGAGGCATAGAATTCTATTGTGTGTATATATGTGTATATGCCAGATTTTTTTGATCTCTTCATCCACTGAGTGGGCCTCTGGGTTGATTCCATGTCTTGGCTATGGTAAACAATGCTACAATGAACACAGTTGTGCTGGTAGCTTTAGGGTGGCCTTGTTTGTGGTCATTTGGGCAAATGCCCAGGAGTGGGATTTCTGGGTCATAGGGGAACTTTATGTTTAGTCTTACCTCCATACTGCTTTACAGGTGGTTGAACAAGTTTACATTCACATCAACAGTGTAGTAGCGTTCCCTTTTGACCACATCCTAGCCAGCATCAGTTATCATTAGTTTTCTTGATAATGGCCATTCTAACTGAGGTGAGGTAGAATATCAATATTGTTTTGATTTTCATTTCTTTTATAGGCAGAGATGTTGAACATTTCTTCATGTGTCTATTGGCCATTCTTGTTTCCTCTTCAGAGAAGTCTCTCTTTAAGTTTTTAGCCCAACTCTTGATAGAGTGGTTGTTTCTTTGAGGATTTGTTTTGGGGGAGGGGCTAAATTTTTGAGCCATAGTATATTTTAGATGTGAAGCCCTTGTCTGTTGTATAACTAATGAAGATCTTCTCCCAAACTGTGGGTTTTCTGATTATCTTGCTATGTCCTTTGACATGCAGAAGCCCTGAAGTTTAATTTGTACAACACTAAATATAAGTAATGAGAATAGAAAGATGAGCAAGACAAGATTTGTTTAGGGTTTACAACTCCCAAACAATAATTTTAATGGAACATATACAGGAAAGGCACCAAATGTAGACATGGATTCTAATCCAGTATGTATTTGGCATTTGCAAAATGCTATTTTAAGTTGATTTAAAATCTTTTCAGGGAGCTTACAGGGTATCAACTGAGCATTTCAGTTTCCTAGTAGACATAAAGTATTCAATGATTCAACAAATGGGCTGCAAATAATGACTCAATCCAAACCCAATCTAAACTCCCATTGAGTTAAATTGGAGCCAATACCTACAGAATTGTGGGCACCTCTCCATAGGCTGCTAGAGTTGGCTCTCATCCACTTCAACTATACACATGTCTTCCCAGCTCCTAGTTAGCATTATCACTCAAGCCACCTGCATTTTGCCACGAATGGAGTATTACACACATCAGAGATGCTGGCCATTTCACCTGAAGCCCCCTTCACCGAAGCTTACTGTTAAAATTTACCTGTATATCACCAATCAAGGTGAGCTCTTATTACCTAGGCAGCTCAAAGACATATAGAAAGTCAATCTGTGACAGAAATATTAGAAGGATAAAGATAGATATGAAAATATAGGGGGCAAAACAATAAAGGGAGAGATTATAGTATACTAAGCCACAGTATGTTAGAATCTATTCGAATTTATTGAGCTGTTGTTTCAAAACTTTTGGGCCTGAATCTGAAGATCTGCAGATGCAGCAAGTTCCCATGTAACACTGTTACCCTAGATTGCTAGTATGGCTATTTCTCCCACAAGTCCAGCTGTTGGGCTTGCCACCTGGTTGAGAAAGGGTGGAGATGCTTAGCAGGTGTGGCTAATTCCATGGGTTTGGCAGCTCTTGGTATAGGAAATCAATGGCTCTGTATAAATAGTGTTTAAACTGAAGCCTAGTGAAATGTTCCCTGGGGAACCACAAGCTGCTCACAGCAGGAAGTCAGCACTGCCCGACATAGCCCCCAGCATGGACAAAATACATGCCAAGTACCTTCGTCTACCCTGACTGTAGCTTTACTAAGCCTATGCAAAAGGCCTGGCATTTACTGGACGCCACAATCTTAAAGCCATTATAGATTATTTGTTTGGAAGGCAGGACTCCATTAAGCTGTTATCAGTATCTAGATTGCCACAGGGACAACCATGCCCACCGAAACAGAAAAGGACAAGCCACAAAGACTGAGAGAAAGCTTATGTGATACAAGCATTAAGATGGGTATACAGCAATATGGTCTCCTGAAATAAGATTGATAAAGGAATTTTTTATGTACATATTCAATGTTCAAGATCTGAAATTTGATTACAAATGGATTGAAATGTTTTCCCAAATTACATTCTCAAAAGACAGGTTAAAATTGAATATAGTTGGACACTGGTAGCTCACATTCATAATCCCAGATACTTGGGAGGCTGCAACATGGTAAAAAGACAGACTGCCCTCCCCCCCAAAAAACTGTCCAAAATTCAATCTTCAATATAACGAGGAAAAAGCTAGAGTAGAGGTATGGCTCAAGTGGCCCAGCACTAGTCATATACAAAAAAGGCTGAGCAAACTCAACACTCTGAGTTCAAGCCCTAGTACTGGCAGAAAGAAAACCAAAACTGAAAACATACTGAAATTTTGGCTTTTTTATACCTTTAAAGTTACTAAACACTGGTGATAACACTGTCAGAAATAAAAATAAATCATAGGTGATTGATAACAAATCATTCAAAATTGATTCAAGTCAAAAAAGTTATCAATGAGATTTAAATGAATTTTTATCAACAAAGTATGTGCCTGTTGGGCATTCCAGTGGAATGTGATGGGAAATAAACCTGATTGAGCCTTTAAAATGTTTTTACTTGTTGGATCAGATTTTCTTGCTAAATTCTCAGTATCAAAATGTTCTTTGTTTTTCTTTTTTCTTTTTTTTTGCCGGTCATGCGGCCTGTACTTTGGGCCTGGGCACTGTCCCTCCGCTCTTCAGCTCAAGGCTAGCGCTCTACCACTTGAGTCACAGTGCCACCTCCGGCTTTTTCTGCTTACATGATGCTGAGGAATCGAACCCAGGGCCTCATGCATGCAGGGCAAGCACTCTACCACTGAGCTACCTTCCCAGCCCTATTCTTTGTTTTACATAACCGCTCTGAGCATGCCACCTCATAAACTCTGTTGTATGAATCTGAGAATTGAATTATAAGTCAGTTTCTGAGAGAAGAAAGTGGGAGAGAAAAAAGAGGAAAGACAGAAGGAAGGAAATAGAGAGAAGGGAGGCAGGAAGAAAAGGGGAGAGGAGAAAGGAAGAAAGGAAGTGAAGAATGGAGAGAGGGAGAAAAACAAAAGGAGGGAGAAAGAAGAAAGAAAAGAGGAGAAAGGAAGGAAGGGAGGAACAAAAGGAAGGAAGGAAGGAAGGAAGGAAGAAAAGAAGGAAGGAAGGAAGGAAGGAAGGAAGGAAGGAAGGAAGGAAGGAGGGAGAGAGGGAGGGAGGGAGGGAGGGAAGGAAGGAAGGAAGGAAGGATGGAAGGAAGGAAGGAAGGAAAGGAGGGAGGAAGGGAGGGAGGGACAGAGGGAGGGAGGGAGGGAAGGAGGGAGGGAGGGAGGGAGGAAGAAGGGAGGAGGGAGAGATGAAGGGAGGGAGAAAGTAAAGAAGGGAAGGAAAGAGAAAGAAAGGAAGGAGGGAGGGAGGAAAGGAGCAATGGGAAGAAGGAAGAAAAAGGAAGGAAAGAAAAGAAAGAGAAACAGAGAGAAGAAAATGAAACTTTGAACCACCACAAACATGAAAACTAATCTCACAGCATGTCAGCATTTTGTGAAGAAGCTGTGTGTGGGCTTCATTACTCATAAAAATCTGGAAATGATGAAAATTCTTTTAATGTATTTTATTGTAGTAAAGAGCTCATAAAAGTTAAGTATTACAAGTGTTAGTAGTATATTAACTATAAATTAAAACAATAATATGATCCTATTTCTTCCAAACATGAATTAGCAAAAAAAAATTAAAAAGTAAAAACATAAGATTTGGCAAGGAAACAAAAGCCTGGTTGAGCTCTCAAGTACAATTTGTGAAGATATAAACAGATAGGATCTTTTTGGAGGATTACCTGACAGTGTCTATTAAAAGTCCAAGTGTACCTGTCCTATGAAGCAGCAGAATAGATATGAGTTAAGCCAACTCAAAATTGAGAGAACTTAGGTTCCAATACTGGATGTTCCACTAAGAGTCATGGACCTCAAGAAAGTCACTGAGTTCCTTTCGATTAGCATCACTTTATATGGTCATATGTACATAGCTATTGGGCTATTGTGAACCTCTGCTTTGACTATTCTGGACATAGACTAATTGTTACAAATGAGGGAAACCATAGAGCCTATGTTTCTTTGGGTCTGGCTTACTTTACTTAATATGATTTTCCTTATTTTATTTTATTTATGTGGTACTGAAGAATTAAACCCAGGACCTCATGCACAGTAGACAAGCACTCTACCACTAAGCCACATTCCTAGCTGAATGTATTATTTTCCTTTTTTAAAAATTTAATTGTGGAAGTGGTGCTGTGGCTCAAGAGGTAGAGTGCTTGCCTTGAGCTGAAGAGTGCAGGGACAGCGCCCAGGCCCAGAGTTCAAGCCCCACGACCGACAAAAAAAAAAAAAAATTAATTGTATCGTCATGGTGATGTACAGAGGGGTTACAGTTACATAAGTAAGGTCATGAGTATATTTCTTGTCAAACTTATTACCCCCTCCCTCATTTTTCTCCCTCTCACCCCCCCTTCCCAGTCTTCCCCCACAAGTTGTAAAGATCTTTTCCAACATATTATCTTGTGTGTATCACTGTGGCATTGTACTGTTTGAATTTATCTCTTTCCTCCCCTTTGGTTTATCCCCTATTGTCCTTGCTTTTTATTTTGGTACCCTATATCATATATATCTATATATAGATATATATAGATATATATGTTTATCTGATTTGGAGAAGGAAAGGGAATAAAAAAAATGGTGAGACAAAGGACAAAGGGTGAACCAACACAACAATGATACTCACAAAACACTATATTGGAAATGAACTTTACAACTTGTGGGGGAGGGAAAATGGGAAAAAAAACAAGGGAGGGAGCAGCAATATTCAACAAGAAATGTACTCATTACCTTATTTATGTAACTGTAACCCCTCTGTACATTACCCTTGCCATAAAAGAGGAAAAAAAGGAGGGGGGAGAAAGAAAGTCAATGAACTTTCTGAACCTCAGTGTATCACTTGATGAAATGGAGATACTAAGAGGATAGTACTTCAAGAAGTTGTTATAGGAATTATATTTGTAATATGTTTGCAGTGGAGCCTGGCATATAGGATGTATTCGGTAATCTAAAACCATAGTTCTAGGGAAAAATTTGACAAAGTTTCTAGACAAATGTCTGATTTCCATGCAAGACAGCTTCTCACACACATGAATGGAAACTAACTCTAGCCATCCACAACTGAGAAAGTATGTATTTAAATAATGATTGAATAGCTTACAGGCCTTTATAGACTGAGGTAAAAATCTTGTTCCCCAAGAATAATGTTTTCTGCAGTACAAAAAAGTATTCAGCAATATGTTTGAAACAATCCCCTTATTATAAAAGCAAATAATACATGTGTGCATGCATACATGTGCACACAAGTGTATGTACATGTGTGAGTCAGAGAAGATATATATCATACTTAGTAATCACCTCTGAGAAGTAAAATTAGAACTAGAGAGGAGAGATTTTCAATTGTTACTTTGTAAGAATTCTTTGTATGTAAATAAAATTCAATTACTTGAGCAATTAAATTTTTTTCATGAGGGGGAGAATAATGGAAGGGGTGACTTTGATCAACATACTGTGTTCTCCTTAAGCAACATGTTGAAATTTAAACCCTCTTGAACCACTACTTAAAGATAATAAAAATAAATGAATAAATAGATACTTAAACATTAGTTATACAATAGTTTGGATTTAAGTAATTATTTCTTTTTTTTTTCCCTTAAGATTTAGAATCATAAGCCAGGCGCCAGTGGCTCACACCTGTAATCCTAGCTACTCAGGAGGCTGAGATCTGAGGATCATGGTTCAAAGCCAGCTCGGGCAGGAAAGTCTGTGAGACTCTTATCTCCAATAAAAACCACTAGAAAATCGGAAGTGGCATTGTAGCTCAAGTGGTAGAGTGCTCGCCTTGAGCTGAAGAGCTGAGGAACAGCGCCCAGGCCCAGAGTTCAAGCCCCACGACCAACAACAACAAAAAAAAATTTAGAATCATATCAATGGGGTTGAAGCTACTGTCGTCTTTACATAGATGACCAGCCAAGAAATAAGATTATTTGAATAGATTATTTAAGTAAATATTTTGCCACTGATATCTATGTTTGCACAAAATGTGGAAACACTTAGGAAATCAGCTTGCATTGTATAATAAATAGGGTATAATAAATAGGGGTAATAAGACTCAGTCAGTCTATAAAAGATCTAGGTCTGCCTGATCCTCAAGAAAAACAGATCTGAAATATTTCAAATGGGAGGTTATATTAAAAACCACAGCTTCACACTGTGAAGCCAAACAAATCTGTTACTTGAGTTTGTTGTCTTAAGGAAAGTATGGTATCATACTTGAAAGAGAAACAAAAGGAGAATTAGCTTTATCAGCAACGAGTATTTGTATGTAATACCAAAGCTTTATCAGCAACGAGTATTTGTATCTAATACCAAGGCTTTGATTTTCCAAATTCTCTTCAGAATTGAAAAATGTCTACAACAAAAGTATCTCTGTGTCAGTCCATAGGATTGGGGGATGTTAAAAGTTGAAGGAGGAACTGAGGATTAAGCACATTGGTAGAGGGCTTGCCTAGCCTATGTGAACATCTAGGTTTGGACCCAGCATTAAAGAAAGGAAGGAAAGACAGAGGAAGGAAAGAGGGAAGGAGGGAGGGGGTAAAGGAGGGTTGAAAGAGTTTTTGGAGATCATCTAGGTCATTGTTCTCATTTCACAGACAAGAACACTTGAGTTCTGGAAAGATCATGGGGCCTTGTAAAAGCAAAAAATATAGTATTTCTTTAAACTTTCTTAGGACTTTTTTTTTGTTTCAGCATAATGGTTAAAAGCATGTACATGTTACTAATGAACTACATAACTGGAAGGTAGGGATGGGAGGGAGAAAATAAGGGGAATAAGGGAAGAAGTGGCATTGCCTAGAAGTACTCATAAGCTGACTGAAGGAATCCTGACCCCTTTTGTACAACTACTTGATAATAATTTTAAATTGCTAGGAAAAAACACATGTACCTGGTAAAGATAAAAGTATGCTATATTTTAATGTATAAAATATAACACAACATAAAACACATGTTCTCAGCAAAACATTTCCCTTCTGTCCCAAATCCTGCTCTTCTCAGTTATGATACCTGTTAACAGCTCCTCTCATAAAGTATCAGAGATACTTTATGAATTTTTATTTTGTTCATGCCAGTACTGGGGCTTGAACTCAGAGACTAGGTACTTTCCTTGAGCTTTTTTACTTAATGCTGATGCTATGCCACTTGAGCCAAAGCTCTACTGCTACAGATATTTAGACCATTTTAGTCTTTTGAACTAAAATTAAAATATTCTGCTATCAATGAGTATTTTCATGGGCATATCTTTGAAAACTTGGGCATGTATGTACAGAGGATACATCAGATAAGTTCTTTTAGCCTAAGAGTGTGCATATCTAATTTTATCAAATTTTTTCTCCAAAGAAATATATTAATTCACACTTCTACCATGAAAGTGTGGAAGCTTATCATTTGCTTTAGATTATCTGTAGTGTAGTCATTATTTAAAGTTTATTTGTGTGTTATTTACCCACATAGTAAATGATCAATTCCTTGGAGATAGAAACCAATATATACAACTTGATTCCAATGCCCAAAGTCATTTATATAGCCATTCATTCAACAAATATTGATTGACTATAATGTCTCTAAAGACAAAAAAATACAAAAATAGATTTCTACAACTGCTGAGAAAAGTAAATAGTATTGAACAAAATAATAATAATAATTTTCCAGGCACCCATGGCTCACACCTATAATCTTAGCTACTCAGGTGGCTGAGATCTGAGGATTGAGGTTCAAAGCCAGCTGAGCAGAAAAGTTTATCACTCTTAACTCCAGTTACCACCCAAAAGCTGGAAGTGGAGCTGTGTCTCAAAGATAGAGTGCTAGCCTTAAGCAAAAAAACTCAGCAACAACATCCAGGCCCTGAGTTCAAGCCCCAGGACACTCTCTCTCTCTCTGTCTCTGTCTCTCTCTGTCTCTCCCCTTCCTTCCCTCCCTCCCCTACCTGCCTCTGTCTCTCTCCTCTTTCTCTCTCTCTCCCTCATACTTACACACACACACACACACACACATATAAAGGCCAAACTTCCCAAAAGTACCAATGAGTTAATTAAATAAAGAGAAATGGCTCAGTCAAAATCTTAGAGAAAACAGAAGTTTTACATTCTTCAAGAATAAGAGAACATGTGCCAGTTTCTCATAACCTGACTCTGTTTAGAACCCATAGCCTTGAACCTGGATTAAGCCATTCCTACACACGTATCATGTCCCAATATCTCCAATAAATGAATTAAAATACTGACAGGTTAGAGATATTATTTTACATTTCAAATAATTTATCAAATATACTGTACAATATCCCCCAAGAAATGAAGCACACTGGAAGCAGGATACCATAAGCAAGGAAGTAAAAACAGCAATAGAGTAGTAGAAAGACCAACAGACCTCACAAATCGGGCTTATTGAATATAAATTATAAGACTAAATAAGACTTTGAATAATTATACTTTACAAAGCCAAAGGACAAAAGGCCTAAAATTTGAGAAAGAAACTAGGAGAGGAAAGTAATATGGCTTTAAACAAAGAAAACTAATAAATTAAGAATTGATTAAATAAGTCTAATGGTAGATTTGACATATCTGAAGAGACAAAAAGTGAAAAGGAAAAGGCTTCATAATTCAGTACAAAGAATTAAAAAAATGGCAGAAAGTACAGGAGATAGAGGATTTAGAAACAAGAGAGAAAGAGAGATTGGGGCAAAAGAAATATTCATAATTATGTCTAAAATGACTAAGAATTTTCCAAAACAAGCTCACAAAATCCAAAGCCAACTAAAATAAATAAATGAATAAAACTAATTAAAACAACAACAGACAAGCACTGATGGTTCACACCTGTAATCTTAGCTACTCAGGAGGCTGAGATCGGAGGATCACATTTGGAAACCAGCCAGGCAATAAAAAATTAAACAGCAAAAAACAGAAGTGGCTCAATTAGTAGAGCTTTGAGGAAAAAACAAAAAAGTTCAGAAATATCACTCAGGCTCTGAGTTCAAGCCCAGGATAAACAAAACAAGTAAAAAATAAAAAGAGTAAAATTTACTGATTTAGACTTAGCTAAATAAACATTAGAATGCTAAGGTTTTTTATTTTAGGGTAATGACTAAGAGAACAGAAAAGAACATATAATTTCTAAAGAAGAGGAAAAAAACAGAAGATAGTGAAAAGTAGTCCAAAAAATGTCAAAAATGAGAGGAAAATGAAGCAGGGTGAATTAAAAAGACATAAGCTGAGTATCTGTGGCTTATGCCTGTAATCCTAATTACTCAGGAGGCTGAGATCAGAGGACCCAGTTCTCAGGCATCTAAAGCCAGGAAAGTTTGTGAGACACTTAAAGGCCAGAAGTGGAGTTGTGGCTCAAATGGTAAAGCACTAAGCTTGAGCAAAAGGGACAGCACCAACCAGCACCAGGGGCTTATGCCTGTAATCATAGCCCCTCAAGGAGGCTGAGATCTGAAGATCGCAATTCCAGCCAGGCTGGGCAGGAAAGTCCATGAGACTCTTATCTCCAATTAACCACCAGAAAACCGGAAGTGGCACTGTGGCTCAAGTGGTAGAGCTCTAGCAGACCCAGAGTTCAAGCCCCATAAGTGGCCAAAAAAAAAAAAAAAAGGGACAGCACCAGACCTTGAGTTCAATCCCCAGGACTGGCACACACACACACACACACACACACACACACACACACACACACACACACACACACACACACAAAGACTTAAACTTAAGACAGTTGATTTTGAATACAAATATAATAGTAATTACATTACTAATTACTAATTACATTAGCTATATTGCTTACGTGCTACAGTTACAACACAAAGATTGTTATGATAGATACTTAATTTTTTATGTTCAACTAAACGCCGTTTAGAGCTGACACTGCTAAAATACTGAAGATTAAGCTTGAAAGAATAATTAAATAAATCATATAAACACCAAAAGAAAGAAGGTATCTCTACGTTAGTATGAGTCAGGGTAGACTTTAAGTAACAACTTAGTCACTAAAGTTTCCAGTTGGTGAAGAAAAAAAACACACACACACGTATGAAAGAAGATAAGACTCCTTATCTATAGTAATTTTAATACAGTGAGATAAATCCTAGGATAAGTACTATAAAAGGCCTTGCAAGAGAAAATACTGTATTAATTGTGCTTGATAATTAAAAGTGGTTTTTTACAGGAGTTGGAATTTTTCAGAATTTTGATGTATTAGCTTATCAAGTAGTTCTTAGTGATGGAAGGACAATGTGTATAAAGTACTAGTATTAGTTGAAAATATTGTTTTAAGAATGGTGATGACCAAGGAAGCAAGATGCCTACCAAGATTTACACTGCAACCCTCTGCAAGAAATGCCCTCAGAAGGAACCACCCTTGCCTGGGATTATGGTCTCTCTCCAGTGCAGCAGTTTGTCTAGAAGAACTTTGGCAAACCTGCTCCAGAGTTCCTAGTGGGATCTGCGGAGGCCCTGTTCCAGCAGCAGCCCTGTTCCTGTTCTTCTTCTGTCCAATCCTGCTTGCCTAGATCTAGTGACACTGAAAGCATTTCCCAAGAACACATCCTGCATGGAAATGTCCCTGTTTATTTCTTAGGAAACCTGACCTACCAGAGGCCAAGATGGAAACAATTCCTCAAAGATCCTGACTCCTGACATTGTGTTTTCTACATATACCTAGCTGATGGTAGGTAGGACTTACTGTGAAAATTCCTAGGGCCAAGAGGCCAGACAACTGCTAGTATTTTCAAATGTTTTGGCTCATTTGCTTATTTTTTTCACTCTTTCTCAAATCAAATTATGAATTCTCCTGAGGACGAAACTATTTCAGATATGCTGTTCTGCAAGCAGTAAAGAAATAGAAGTGGGGCGGGGAGAAAAACCTGCTCCTTGAGTATTTCTGGACTGCTAGATAGTTTTTTCATGAGATCTGTGCTTGAAGTTGATTATAGGACCAGTCTATGTCCCCACATGTTCCCACATTTGAACTTAGGGTCAGCTATTGCTCCATCTCCACAGTTGCCTTCCTCAGGAAAACATTTTAAGTAGCCTAAACTTCACAGTGAAGAATGCAAAGGGAGAAAAACTGAGCTTGTGTCCTAGTATCCATCAGGCCTTGATTGCCTGGCCAGCCTCTAAAGGAGTAAATTACCAGGTATACTTTCAGACCATCCTGCTCTCAGCCCTGAAACTGAGCAACACTGAAGGCTTTCAATTCACTTTTGCACATGTTTCATGGAAACTTCAAATTCCACGTGACAACCTTTTATCAAAACCCAAAAAGAATCTTGGTTGTGATTTGATCCTATAGATAGCTTTGACAAGTCCATAAACAAGTTAAAGAACAAGTTAAAGAGTTCTTGCTTCCAAGATATTGGTATCATCAATTTCTTTTTCTCCACAACCTACCCCTACTCTCCTGCACAAGAATTGAGGCAAGGCAAGGACTCTGAGACAGGCTCCAGACCCACTTGTTTGGAAAATGAAAACCAGAGGCATCTCAAAGGGCATTCCATTTGGGTTCCAGGGCAGGGCTTGGGCACTGGGCCAGAGCAGCTAGGAATTCTGGTTAGGCACTTTGATGCAAATGCCCAGCTGAGCCCTGTTCCTTTTTATTTACCCCACAGGGCTGTCCAGGGGGTATTTGTTCTCTGTAACAATGGTACACCTGGAGACCATCACATCCTTCAAAGTACACCAAGCACTGACAGCATGCAGATTATGGACCCAGGATGGCAGAACAATGAACAGGTAGTTAGAGAACCCTAAATCTGAATCCTACCTTCCAGACTAATAACAGTGGGCATGCTACTACTCAGTCTAGAAGCCTAAATAAACTCAGCTTTACCCAATAGATAAAACCCACTTTGTTGATAGCAAGGCGTATGAAATCATGACTATAAAGACATTAACATAGTGCCTGGTTTTTAGTAAGTGGTACAATATGTGTTAACTATTACTGTAACAAAGATACTGCTTACTGCTACCATTGTTTACGCAATGCTTTATAAGGACTGGACAGTACTTTTGTTCATTTTCTTTAAAGCTTGGCCATGTAAGCACATTGGTCAGCATTACCCTATTGTGGAAGAAAGTCATTAATTAGACAATTAGAATTATTAATTCTAAAATTAGAATCATTACTCTAAAACTTTTCAGGTGATTTTGTGCTCAGCCCTTTTCAGCCTATCATTTGCTAATTGTGCTTGACTGTGTCTCTACTGATGAAGTTCACCTATCCAAATAACACAGATGTTTTTGAAAGCCTATTCTCTTGAGACAAAGAAAATAAGGATTGTAAGAAATGTTAACATCATTCTTGTCCTAAGAGGATTTTCCTGAATTATCCAATTATGTGCCTGAATTCTCCATGGAGGTTTGACAGGGGAAATCCCAGTCCTGGGTATGGAATTGAACATGTTAACTTCCCCTTGACCTCATGAGCTATGAAGCAATGCTCTCTGTGGAAACCACCCCAAAATGTTCCAATGTGAAGCAGAGCATGAGCATAGATTATAAATGTTCAGAATTACTACACTTATAGGAGTTAAGTTTAAACCCCCAACTATCTCAGGGCACTCCATCTTCTGAAGACACTTCAATAAGAATGCTGATGATTAAAAACAGCACCTTTGTTGTATCTCATTTATTTTTACCCCAAATTATGGAGATTCAAAAGAATTTACTCACTGCTGGGGTTTTCTGACTAATTGGGGTAACTCTATTACAGCCATTAGGAGATTTAAATATAGCTCTTCTTGAGCAATACTCTTTATTGGATCCCCTGTTATCCTTTAAATATCTTGGTGTGCAAGTGGATAAAATTAGAACAAATTTGTTTGCTTTAAATTACCAACCTCTGCTTGATAAAACTATTAGCGATTTAGCTAATTGGACGGCTCTTCCATTATCATTAATTGGCAGAGTTAATACTATTAAAATGGTTGTTTTATCTAAATGTTTGTATTTATTTCACTTCTTTCCCATCATGCTACCTAACAATGCTTTGAAACTTTGAAGTCTGCCATTAGTTTTGTTTTATAGACTACAAATAGAGTTAAGATTAATCTTAAAACTACTACTATTCTTGAGGGCCAAAGGATTAATTCAAATTTATCCAGAGGTGGGAGAATATTGGGCTTTCTTGATAAGCTTTGTCTATTGCTCCTAGATTCCCTTAATAAGAATTGCCAATGTCCAAAAGAAGTTAAAAGATCCTTTCTAATATTCTTTAACAACATTTACAAGAGAACTTTATATCCCAATCATATACATATTTGATTATATACTCAGTCATTTAGCAGATATTTATTGTGAATCCCTTAAATATACCAATCACCATGTGGAATCTTGTGGGATATTTCAAAGTCAAATGAAATGTATACCCTGCCATCAGGATGTTTAAGTATTATGGTTGAATAGAAAACAAATAACCAAACAAGTAAACAAAAAATAAAATGTGGTGTATGCTAGAACAAAAAAGTGACTGGGATAGAATGATGCATGATGCTAAATCTACATAGGGGGAAAGATTTCTCATCCTCTGAAAAGGTATCTTCTTCCCAGAGAAATTGACATCTGAGCGGGATATTGAAGGAATCTTACCATGATTTACATACCTTTAATATCGTTCCCTTTGAATAATGAGGCAAGTTTGTGGGAGAATTAAAATGTTCCATGCAGGTAAAAGATGAGTTTTCTCTTTGGTGGATCAGAAAAATTCTGAAGACATAATTACTTAGACATTAAGACTTTAGCAAGACATCTAACTAAGATTTTCATGATCTTTTTGAATGTCAAGATTGGGACATTTGAAACAGAATGGATAGCCCAGGTACATAAAGTTGTAGCTGGCTAAAATTGGTCTTCAAAGTGTTAATTACCATGTCAGTACTAACCTGGAGAAAGGTCTTTCAGCAATATGCCAATGGGTTCTTTTGTTGGCAATGTCCTGTTTCAAGCTTTTATTACCTTGAATAAGAACAAAGAGATTTAATTAATTTACGGTTGGCACAAATAGAAGACAAACAAAACTAGATTACTGATAGAACAATCAAGGATTTATAACCAATTTAAGATGCTCCAAATATATGTGTCAAATATATGTGTGTCTCTGTGCACACACACACACACACACATACATATGACAACATTTATATTGAAATAATGTAAATTCATAGAAATGCTATGAGAATTATAAATATAAAAGCAAATTTGTAAACTTTCCAAAAGTTATCTTTTATAATGCTATATATATTATATATTATGTTATCTATAAAATATACAATATACTATATTATAGATATATATATACATGTATACACATATATTAACATATCCTACTAAATCGTGTCTCATTTGCTAAAGTACAAGCATGGAAATCTTGTATTATTAGAGCTTTGTGGGCCAATAGAAAATGCTTTAGATTTGAAGTCAAAGGCCCAAGTTTAAGTGCTAGTTTGACTGAACTGAGTGTTAGATAAGAAATGGCAGAGGGGATGTGGCCAAAAGGAAACCCTACTGCACTGTTGGTGGGAGTGTAAACTTGTTCAACCACTTTGGAAAGCAGTGTGGAGGTTCCTCAAAAGACTCCACATAGAGCTCCCCTATGACCCAGCAATCCCACTTTTGGGCATTTACCCAAATGATCACAAACAAGACCATACTAAAGCTACCAGTACAACTATGTGTATTGCAGCATTATTCACCATAGCTAAGATATGGAACCAACCCAGAGGCCCCTCAGTAGATGAATGGATCGAGAAAATGTGGGGTACATACACAATGGAATTCTATGCCTCCATTAGAAAGAATAACATTGTCCCCTTTGTTAGTTTTTTTTTTTTTTTTTGGTCCAGTCGTGGGGCCTGAACTCTGGGCCTGGGCACTGTCCCTCAGCTCTTCAGCTCAAGGCTAGTGCTCTACCACTTGAGCCACAGCGCCACTTCCGGCTTTTTTCTTTTTGCTTATGTGGTGCTGAGGAATCGAACCCAGGGCCTCAGGCATGCAAGGCAAGCGCTCTTCCACTGAGCCACCTTCCCAGCCCCACATTGTCCCCTTTGTTAGGAAAAGGAAAGACCTGAAAAATTATACTAAATGAAGTAAGCCAAACCCAAAAAAACACAGGTCCCATGGTTTCCCTTATCTGCAATAACTAGTATATGTCTAGGAGAAGCAGAAGAGGTCTAAAGCTATATACATGGGCTGGGAAGGTGGCTCAGTGGTAGAGCGCTTGCCTTGCATATAAGAGGCCCTGCATTCGATTCCTCAGCACCACATAAGCAAAAAGAAAAAAGCTGAAAGTGGCGCTGTGGCTCAAGTGGTAGAGCGCTAGCCTTGAGCTGAAGAGCTGAGGGACAGCACCCAGGCCCAGAGTTCAGGCCCCACGACGGGATCAAAAAAAAAAAAAGCTATATACATATGACCATATGAGCTGATGCTAAGCAAAAATGAATACCAAGATAGGGACACAAGAGATTTTATCTTTCTTGCTGTTCTTTTTCATGTACTTATAACGTACTATGTGATTTTTTTTTTTTGTTTCTTTGTATGTTCTTCCATGGTATAATCCCTGTTGTCACTGTATTTGATTCCAGTGTCCTGCATCTTGTATATACATTTTTTAATTTGGGGAGGGGAAGGGAAATAACAAAATGCTGAAATAAGCATACAGGATGACCCATTGTAACAATGAGATGTACAAGACACTATGTTGAAAATAACTTTACAACTGGGGGGGGGGTTGGGAAGGTGAGGTGGAAAGGGATGGTAGGGAAAAAACAAAGAAGGGGGTAACAATGCTAGATAGGAAATGTACTCATTACCTTGTTCATGTAACTGTAACCCCTCTGTACAGTATCTTTACAATAAAAAATATATATTACAAAAAGAAATGTCAGGCATTTCTCTAAACATTTTTTTCTATTTTTTCCTATTTTTATAACTGAATATTTTCATTCTCCCCAAATGTGTACATTGAAATCTAATCCCAAATATGATCAAATCAGGTGGAGCCTTTTGGGCAACAGATAAGCCACTAGACTACAGCCACATAAACGGCATATCTTTATGAGCAGAGCCAGAAAACTCGTTGGTTCTTTCTGCCATCATTATAATCCTGAATTCTAGCCAACAGAACTCTAACAAGCAAATTTTTACTGTTCAGAAGATATCTCTAAAGCACTTCATTGGAACCACACAAACTAAGACACCACCTGTAAGTTAAAATAATAAGTAAGTTCACAGAGATGCTATTCAAATCATAGATATGAAAGAACTTTGTAAACTTTCCAAAAGTTATCTTTTAAAATGGTAATCATAGCTATCGCAGCAATGTATATGAAGTCCTGTGACCTTAGTTGAATTCTAAAGAAGAATAACAATGTGCAACGGCTTTCAAAGTAGCCAATATGATCAGTGGATGCATTATCAGAACTCTAAGGTTGGAACTGTGACCTTGTTACATTCAGTTAGAACCCATCTAACTATCCGTGGCTCAATTCTGCTCAATGTAGTAAAGCTCACGTTTAAAGTAGTTTCATACTACTTTATAGTAGTTTCATAATAGGCACTCGGTAATATTTGTGGATCATATTCATTTTGTCTAATTTTAGGAAAGATGTTACAGCATGTCTGGTATCTGGTAATGAGAATGCTAAGACTATGGAAAACACAAAAGAAATCCTTCTTAAAATGCAAATACCTTATATGGAAATGAATAGGCTAAATGTGTAGTTTGTCATCGTTGGACAGCTCTGCAGGGTGGGCTCTGTCTGTCAGGAACAGCCCTGACATTTGCTAAGGATCATTGGCAAGCTGCACATGTGAAGGAATTATTTGGTTGTTTGGGTGGACAAACTGGGACAGGAGGGTAGAGGTTACAAGAAGTCACAATATTTGGCCCAATAAATTGAAGTCATATCTCAAATTAGGAGCCCTTTAGGCTGGCTTTAGAGTAAGAATGTTTAAGCAGAATGCTCTGGAAAAAGTTTCTGACATGTAGGAAAACAGACTGGGTCACTGATTTCTAGGCCAGCTCTGGCATTGCCTGTTGTAGTTTGTTTAAAATATAGATAAATAAAATGGAATTAGAATCTAAAGGCATGATAACCACTATCTTTCACAATCTTTACAGATACATGGGGTACATAGGGCTGAGAATCAGTAGACCAGGTCTGTTTAAAGCTGTCCTGATGTTTAAAATAGCACATTGTTTAAACAAATACAGATTCTCAGACCTACCCTAGAGATTCATATTCAATTGGGATGGGTAAAGGACCAGGAATTACCTGCCATCATACAATCTCTAATACTCTTCCCAACTTCTAAGACTGATGATTTTATCAAACTACAGCTGCTCATTGGGAATACATAGCAGTTTCAAAATACTTGAGTTACAGTGATTAATCCCCAAGCAAAAATATGTACACCTGTACCTTGCCTTGGTTCTTCAGGTTGTGTCTCTAAAGAATTAATACATTTTTAACAAACTAGCAATGAACCTGATGGCTTTTCAGTTGGCTGTAGTCTGCTATTTTGATTGAATCTAGTAAATATATATATATATATATATATATATATACATGTATGCAAATGGAAGTAAATTATTTTAGTTAAAAACTTTGTCAGTATAAAGATACTTTAAGGCTTTGATGAATTATCAGTTGAATGTGCTACATCCAGATCCATATTTTACAAATACTTCTATTTAATCGTACTCCATTCTCTAAAGATGTTGTCAGTGTATTTGATTTTGGTACCCTGGTACTGTATATATATTTATTTGAATTGGGGAAGGGAAGGGTAACAACAGAATGGTAAGACAAAGGATGAGGAAAGAGCCAGTACAGCAGCTATATATACAAGACAATATGTTGGAAATTATTTGCACAACTAGGGAGGGGGTTGGAGGGAGGGAAAGTAGGAGAAAAAATGAGGGAAGGGGTAACAAATTTGACAAGAAATGTACTTATTACCTTACTTATGCAACTGTAACCCCTGTGTACATCACTTTGACAATAAAGAAAAAGATGTGAATGTTTATTTACTAGAGTTTCATTTTAGACGTGCTCTCTTTTCTCATCTAATATTTCCCACTAAAAGAGAGGAGTGAAAGTATGAAAGCATTTGAATGCTAATCACCATTTTATTAAGCCACTTCCATTAGTTTTTAATATTCCCACATGAATCAACTGGGAGAAAATGCTCTACCTTAGTGACACAGAACACTAGACCTGCGGGTCCACTCTCCTTCAACTCCTTTTCCTTTAGAACCTAAAAAGCTTTCTGTGTATTTTTGAGAAAGTTACTAAAGAATTAAAAGAAAATAATTATAGAGCAGCTAAAATGTCTTCTTTTTTTCCTTTTAGGCATCTCTTGCATAATAGAGTTCCTTAAGTCTAGAGAAAGATGTCTCAGACAGCAGCCCCAGCCCCAGATCTGCCAGTCTGCCCAGGTAGACAAGGCCTCAGGGACCGAGAGTCTTGCACACTCAGCTTATGAGATATAGGTTACAGATAAAGATGAAGGAAAGATAAGTAGGCAGGAAGAGAGGAAGAATGCTGAATAAAACCAGTATAACTACATCCTACATGACTCAGAGAATGGCAAGTTAGCCACACCTTTAGCAAAACCCTTTGTTCTTACAATGGAAGAGAGTATTCATCTTTGAAATGCGTTAGCTTATAATACAAGGGTCTATTCCAAAAATAGTGGGAGCAGGAAGAAGGAAATCAAATGAATTTGGGAAGAATCAAGTCATAATATTTGGGAACATATTGGTAGAACCAATGAAATTATCAGAGGGTACATTTTTCATGGCTCTCAAAATGCAATGTAGAAGAATATACTATGTCAAGAAAGAAACAAAGTAATAGATCAATTATTTTTATCATCAAAGATGTTTAATAGCAGAAAGAGATGCTTTGGTTTAAGGACAAATTTGACAAGCAAATCTTTCCTCCAAAAGTGTGTGCTGACGTATTTCAGATCTTTCTCTACAACATCATTCCTTCTCCTCTTCCTTCATGCCTCAGGTGATAAACTTTGCAGATTGTCTTTTATAGCTAGGCAAGTTCCCTGGGAACAGAGTTGGAGAGTCCATATTATTCCTTGGGGAACCCAAGCTTTCTCTTCCTCTTGAAGGAAATAAAGCCTACAAGCAGCAGAGAAGAGCTCAGCACTTCTACCCTCAAGTGGTAAAAGACAGAAGATGAGAAAAGGCATCAGGAGAGTCATATAGGAGTCAGTTGTGCTCAAGTTGCTCCTCTAGGCCAGGGAATAAAGGGACCAGAAAGCCACCTCTACCATCACAACTGCTCTGAACACACTTTCCCTCTGAGGAGACCTGAGTCCTTACTCCATTCCTCATGTGAATGGAGAGGGATGTTCTCTCTGGTCATTTATTTACATTTGCATAGGGCCTTTTTACCCCATGTCCTTCTCTCCTCCACACAAGCCAGTTAGATTAAGCACACATTTACGGAAACTTTACCACAAGCCAGCTTTCCTGAGAGGACAGGCGTACCAAGACAGGAATTTGTCTCTGTATCACTCGGGCTACACACAAAGGGCAACTCAGATTTCTCATAATAAAGACCCTGCAAATTATACAAAGCTTTGACATTTGCCAAGAATAAGTGGTTGTATAGAAAAGATAGGATTTCAGAGCACCAGTTATCACTCCAGAAACTTGCCAGGTACATGTGGCTTTATGGTAATAATGACAATCTATAGTTGTATAAACCTGTAGAGTTTGCACTATTCTCATAAATAGGGTCTCATTCAGTCTACTTTTCCTTTTTTAGCTCCTCCCCCCTTTTTTGCCAGTTCTGGGGCTTGAACTCAGGGCCTGGCACTGTTCCCAAGCCTACTCTACCACTTTGATCCCAAGCACCACTTCTGAGTAGTTAATTGGAGATAAGAGTTTTATAAACTTTCTTCCTGGGCTAGCTTTTAACCATGATCCTCAGATCTTATCCTCCTGAGTAGCTAGGATTACAGGTGTGCACCATGGGTGCCCGGCTGAATCCACTTTTCTTAAGCAATTTATAGATCAGAAAACTATGGCTAAGAAAAAATAAGGTTATGTTGCATGATCTCAGAGACTTTACAAAAGTATTCAATGGCCAATATACAAAACAATATTATTATATTGCTTATTTTAGGAAGAACTATAAGTACTTCCAGAATATAATTTCAGTTATTCAATTGGATAAGGTTTGGAGGGAAGAAAATATACTCAAGTATTAAGAGCATAGTTTACTAGTGGGCAGGGCTATTAAGTTGTGGCCTTTACACAGCACTCTGGTGACAAGATCGCTATTCAATGTCTCATCTGAAACATCTGTCTCTGGGATCCCTGAAGATAGAGATGATCACGGGTTCTAGTGACCTCAGCATCAGGACCCAAATCTAAGACCCCAGGAAATTTCCTCAACTTAACTGGATAAATGGCTTACCTTGGGACTAAATCATTTGTTCTGGTAGAGGGGGAGATAAATAAGAATATCTTTTAGGAACTATTACTCCTAAAAATTGTGGAAGCTAGGGATTATTACCTGACACTCTGTATGGCTGCTGGATATGTGAAGCTCAGATGAGGCCTTTGGGATTAGAAACTAGTCCTGACCCACTGCAAGGGGTTGGAGCTACTCAAATGAAAGACATCTCTATAAGACATGTGGATGTGTATTTGATAATCTTTGACATATGTTTAATATTTAGATTTCCAAGATTACTCATGTTAATATCCGCTGCACATCTTACTTTTTGCTTTTTGTGCACATTGGGAAATGTGGGTTTGGCCAAGTTTCAAGGCACATTTGTTCCTGTTGCTTTATTGCTGCTAACCACGGGGTCACTAAGATGGGAAAATCATCTGCCTCTTTCTCTACAAAACTTTGAATTCAAAACTTGCAATTTTTTTTAGAAAAGGAGGAAAGAAACATGCAAATGAATAATGAGTACAGTAAAAAATAAATGTGTGGTTCTGAGCCCCATTTAATTTTTCTTAAATGACAGTATTCTTAATGCTATGAAATATTTTCTTTGATAAATGTGAGTTAGCTAATTTGCATGAATGGCTAGTCTGTCATTATTTTAGTCTGTTGAGTTATGGGTCTTAAAAAAATGGGTTCTTTTCTGTATGGCTTTTAATACATTGTGATTATATGTGATCACTAAGCTTCCCTAAGCACATTGAAAACATGGTTTCATCTCTTTAAAATAAGTAGGAATTAATTTTGAAGAAGTAATTTATGGAATAAATGAATAATGATGTTCTTCAGACAAATGTATTTATAAGGAAAAACCATTTACACATTATTCAGTATTCCTTTTTTTTTTTGCAAAAATAAATCTATTTTCTGCCAAAGCCTCAGACACAGAAAACTTGAGGAATTTAAAATGAAGCCTGTTAAGTTCCCTTACATATTTAAGTTTCAGTAATTTCCCACCAACTGAAAATAAGGTGTTCTAGGAAATCCCCTTTTGAGTACCTGCACTACCACCATCTAAGGAGCTAAGGAAAGGTCATTCAACTCTCACCTGGAATTTGACTACATTTCATTTAAGTTAAGTAATAATGCAAATGGAATCTAGAGAGGTTTCCTCTCTATAGCAAGTGAAATATAGCAAGTGAAAACAGGCTGGCTGTGCCAAAGGGAGGATTTCTAACCAATGCATCCTTGTGATCCTCTTTTTCTTTTCTAATTGGTTTTAAATTAAACTCTATAGCCCTTGAAATCTAAAGATAGATACTATGCCTCAAAATTGTCTAAATGAATGTCAATAATAGCAAGCCCCCCAGCACACACATGTATGGCTAAAGGAACACTGGTGATATTGTCATCTGTGAGACCATTGAGTCATAAGCTCTAGAAAACAGAATCAGATGATTCCAGAAGTGACATCTCAGCAACATCACAATGGGAAGTGCTGGTTGCCTTTGCTCAGAACCCTCAGGAGAAAGAACTACTGTGCCTGACTTATATCCACCAGGCTGGTAACGTGTCAGTGGGTTGGTACAAGAGAATGATGATGGCCTGAGGTTTTGCTTCAGCACTGTGTGAGAGACCTTGGTCACTGAGATTTATAAACTTGAACCAAAATCTCCTTTGGCCACCTACCAGCTCTCTTTTATCTCTCTGAGCATGGAGTGAGTTTCCTATGTTAGCAGCAGTACTTGTAAATGTACTTGTAAAATGGGGAAAGATAGGACCGATTTTATAACAATAACTTTTGTAAATCCAAACAAAATACATGGCACTTAGGTGACTGCTAACTCCTCATGTTTCTCCATCATTATCTCCAGAAAGATGTTCTTATGAGTGTCAATGACAAAGGAGAATAAGGACTGTGTCTGTTTGATTCAGTGGTACTTCCTCTGCACTTAGAACAGTACCTGTGTGTAGAGCAGTCCGCTGATAGCACTCAGTCATTCACATCATATCCAGTTCAGAGGGCTTGCTGAAGTCCAAGCCTTTCGTTTCAAAATAAGTTCAGAGTGGAAACTGAAGTTGTGAAGAATGTGATTGCATGGCCAGACCAAGGCAGATTCACCAAGTGAATCAAGGACAAGCTCTGGAGTCACTGAGCTTCAAGTCCACTATCATTCTGATCTTGGTCACACTATGACTCAATGTTGACAACTCAACTTTTCTGAGCTTTGATCTACCTCTTAAATAAAGGATAAAGAGGCTCAGTGGTAGAGCGCTTGCCTTGCATGCATGAGGCCCTGGGTTCGATTCCTCAGCACCACATAAGCAAAATGAAAAAAGCTGGGAAATGACGCTGTGGCTCAAGTGGTAGAGTACTAGCCTTGAGCTGAAGAGCTGAGGGACAGTGCCCAGGCCCAGAGTTCAGGCCCCATGACTGAACCCCCCCCAAAAAAGACTATATATATATAGTCTTTATCCTATATATCTCTGTGTGTATATATATATATATATATATATATATATATATATATGTATATATATATATAAACATATCAACTCCATTTCAATGACCAAGTATACTAATACAGATATAGCTAACATTGGACAAAGTTTAGTGGCATACAAATGTTACTTATAAGAAGCAAGTAGTATTTCTCATCATCTCATCCACCAGTGAACTAACTTACTGCTTTATTGCTCTCGAGAAAAGTAACTATGTAGGCCTAGGCAATGAGTCAGCACATGGATACCTGCAGGGTAACTCTGGCCTATGAGCTAAAACTTGGTAGTAATTTTTTTTGGTCCTTGTTGGTAAAAATCCTGCTACTCATAATTCCAAGAGTTTATATTACTAATAGTTTGAATGTTCTTTAGGATTCAAGCCTTAATGCTGGTAGTAAGTACATATAACCCACAGTATTTCAAGTTAGAAAGGCAAAGCTTCTCAGCAGGAGGCCTCAATGTGCCTCCCTGGCCTAGAAACGCCCTCCCCTTCCAGGCTGAAAGCTACCCATCCATCCCTGCTTGCCTACCTGAAACCCCAATGAGTATGTCATTCCCCTGTGGGGTCAGTGTCTCCTGTTCCACTCTGTTCTAAGCCCCTATCTCATAGCAAGAATTTACATGGATAAGTGAAGGGATTAATTCAGTGATCCATTACTGTGGGTCAGCTTAAGCCTTTATTCTTCCACAAAAACTTCAGAGGCCAGCCCAACCTAGAGATCTCTTTCATGTCCTCAAGTCTGGTACTCTGCTTAGCCCAAGGGACATAGACACAATTCAGAGACATCCTGCATTCAGATTGTTTATTAATGGTCCAGTCAGCTCATTCCTTATGTATTTAATTTTTGGATCTAATTGGATGATGAACTATCTGCATGTAAAGACCCTGTGGCTCCTAGCTTCCATACTTGTTTTTTTTTTTGG
The DNA here is from genome assembly GCF_024711535.1 of Dipodomys merriami. Classification (NCBI taxonomy): domain Eukaryota; kingdom Metazoa; phylum Chordata; class Mammalia; order Rodentia; family Heteromyidae; genus Dipodomys; species Dipodomys merriami. The sequence goes on from NW_027206290.1 coordinate 37,114,906, forward strand.
AGGGGGGGGGGTCTGGTTGTGGGGCCTGAACTCTGGGCCTGGGTGCTGTCCCTCAGCTCTTCAGCTCAAGGCTAGCACTCTACCACTTGAGCCACAGCGCCACTTCCAGCTTTTTGCTCTTTGCTTATGTGGTACTGAGGAATCGAACGCAGGTCCTCATGTATGCAAGGCAAGAGCTCTACCACTGAGCCACCTTCCCAGCCCCTCGCTTCCATACTTGGCTTCCTTCTTTCTTCTCTAGAATCCAGCATATGAACCCATCTTCAATTCCAGCAAAACATATTAAGTGGGTCATGATATCCCAATATCTATTGGCCTAATAGGAAGCCACCTTCTGCTGTTCTGCTCTGGACTTCCATCCCTCTGATATCTGTGACCTACTTGTTGCCTTGAGACCAATTTTCCATCTCTACCCTTTTTTATTTTCTTTATTGTGAAAATGCCGTACAGAGGAATTATAATTACATGGGCAAGGTAATGAGTACATTTCTTATCAAGCATTGTTGACTCCTCCTTTGTTTCCCCTTTCCCTTCCCATCTCCTACCCCCCAACACCCACAGTTCCCTCCCTCCTCCCTTCCCCCCCCCCACCAAAGTTGTAAAGTTAGTTTTGCAACATAACAACTTGTACATCTCATTGTTGCAATGGGTCCACCTGTATGCCTAGTAAAACGATTTGTTTGTTCCCTTCCCCTCCACAAATTATACCAACATCAAATACAGTGAAAGCAGGGGTTATACCGTGGGGGAGGGACATACAAAGCAACAAAGAAATCATCTTATAAATATATTAGAAACAATCGCATGAAAGAACAAACATTTGAATACTTATCTTGAGATTCATTCCCCTAACATCAACTTCTCTGAACTTTTCTGCTTGTCCCAGACATATACTAGTTATTGCAAATAAGGAAAACCATAGGACCTATGTTTCTTTGGCCTGGCTTACTTCACTTCATATAATTTTTTCCACGTCTTTCCATTTCCTAACAAATGGGGCAATGTCATTCTTTCTGATGGAGGCATAGAATTCCATTGTGTATATATGCCACATTTTCTTGATACATTCATCTACTGAGGGGCATCTGGGTTGGTTCCATATCTTAGCTATGGTAAATAAGGCTGCAATAAATATAGTTGTGCTAGTAGCTTTAGTATGGTCTTGTTTGTGATCATTTGTGTAAATGCCCAAAAGTAGGATTGCTGGGTCATAGGGGAGTTCTATGTGGAGTCTTTTGAGGAACCTCCATACTACTTTCCAAAGTGGTTGAACAAGTTTACACTCCCACCAACAATGCAGTAAGGTTCCCTTCTGTCCACATCCCCTCCAGCATCTGTTTATTAGAGTTCTTGATTATAGCCATTCTAACTGGGGTGAGGTGGTATCTCAATGTTGTTTTGATTTACACTTCTATTATGGCTAAGGAGTTGAACATTCCTTCATGTGGCTATTGGCCATCCTTCTTTCCTCTTCAGAGAAGTTTCTCTTTAAGTATTTAGCCCACTTATTTATTGGGCAGCTGTTTCTTTGAGAATTTGTTGTTGAGGGATTTAATTTTTTGAGTTCCAGGTATATTTTAGATATGAAACCATTGTCCATTGTATGGCTAGTGAAGATCTTCTCCAAATCCATGGGCTTTCTATTGATCTTGCTAGCTATGTCCTTTGCCATGAAGAAGCTCTGCAATTTCATGTAATCCCATTTATCCAATCTTTCTTTGATTTGTTGTGTTTCTGGGTCTCTATTAAGAAAATTTCGGCCTGTGTCAACAAGGTTTAAGGTTTCTCCTATTCCATCCTGTAATATTTTCAGAGTGTCTGCTTTGACTCTGAGGTCTTTGATCCATTTGGAATTCATTCTGGTGCAGGGTGATATATAAGGATCTAGCTTTAGTTTTCTACGAGTAGTTAACCAATTTTGCCAGCACCATTTACTGAGGAGGCTGCCTTTTTTTTTTTAGCTCCCTTATCAAATGTTAGATGGCTATAGGTCTGTAGGTTCATTTCTGGGTTTTCAATTCTATTCCATTGGTCCTGAGGTCTGTTCTTGTGCCAATACCAAGCTGTTTTGATTCCTATGGCTTTATAATAGTAGAGTTTGAAATTTGCTATTGATATTCCTCCAGCACTGTTCTTTCTGTTAAGGATCATTTTGCTATTCAGGGTTTTTTATTGTTCCATATGAATTTTTGGATTGCCTCTTCTATTTCCTTGAAGAATGAGGTTGGAATATTGATAGGTATCGCATTGAATTTGTAGAGAGCCTTGGGAAGTAGTGCCATTTTTATGATGTTGATACTTCCAATCCAGGAGCATGGGAGGTTTTGCCACTTCTAAGTTCTGTGTTGATTTCCTTTTTCAGATTTTTAATCATCATAGAGGTCCTTCACTTCTTTGGTTAAGTTAATTCCTAGGTATTTTATTTTTTGTTGGGCTATTACAAATGGAGTTGCTTTCCTAATTTCAGTCACGCTTTTCTCATTGTTGGCATACAGAAAAGCCATTGATTTTTGAGGGTTAATTTTATACCTTGCTACTTTGCCAAAGTTTTGAATCAGCTTGAGTAATTTGGGAGTGGAGTCCATGAGATTCTTTAAATACATGATCATGTCATCTGCAAAAAGGGAGAATTTTACTTCATCTTTCCCTATTTGGATCCCCTTTATGTTTGCATCTTGTCTTATTGCTGTAGCTAGGCATTCTAATACTAGATTGAAGAGAAGTGGAGAGAGTGGACATCCTTGTCTCATTCCTGAGTTAAGAGGAAATGGCTTTAGTTTTTCACCATTAAGTATAATGCTGGCTATAGGTTTGTCATATACAGTCTTTATTGTATTGAGGAATGTTCCATGGATTCCTAATTTTTCCAGAACCTTCATCATAAAGTGGTGTTGGATCTTGTCAAATACTTTTTCTGCATCTATTGAGATAACCATGTCCTTGCTGCTGTTGATGTGATGAATTATAAAAACTGATTTGCGTATATTGAACCAGCTTTGCATCCCTGAAATGAATCCTATTTGATCGTTGTGTATGATTTTTTTGGATGAATTGTTGAAGTCTATTGGCCAGATTTTGTTGAGAAGTTTTGCATCGATGTTCATCAAAAAAATGGGTCTATAGTTCTCTTTCTTTGATGACTCCCTGCCTGGTTTTGGGATGAGGGTTATGATGGCTTCGTAGAAAGAGTTCAGTAGTGAACTTTCTCTTTCAATTTCCTTGAGGAGTTGGAGGAGTATTGGTCTGAGCTCTGCTTTGAAAGCCTTGAATTCCGCTGTAAAACCATCTGGTCCTGGGCTTTTCTTAGATGGCTGGTCTCTTATTGCTGTTTCTATTTCAATGCTTGATATGGGCCTGTTAAGATGGTTTAACTCATCTTGGTTTAGTTTTGGCATGTCCATATTTTCTAGGAAAAGGTCCATTTCTGCCAAGTTCTCAAACTTATTAGCATAAAGGTTTGAGAAGTATTCCCTTATAATGTTCTGAATCTTGGTTGTTTCTGTGGTGATGTTTCCATTCTCATCTCTGAGTTTATTTGAGTGTGTTCTCTTCTTTTTCTGATAAGATTTGCTATGGGTCTGTCAATTTTGTTAATTTTTTTTTGAAGAACCAACTCTTTGATTTGTTGATTCTTTCTATGGTTTTTTTGGACTCTAATTCATTTAATTCTGACTTCATTTTAATTATTTCTTTCCATCTACTGGATTGGGGTTTATCTTGCTGCTCTTCTTCAAAGAGGCTCAGATGTCACATTAAATTGTTGGTTTCAGATCTCTCCAATTTGTTGATGTAGGAACTCAGAGCTATAAACTTGCCTCTGAGTACTGCCTTTGCTGTGTCCTAGAGGAGCTGGTAATTTGTGTGTTCACTTTTGTTGAATATCATGAACATCTGAATTTCCTTTCTAATTTCTTCCATGACCCACTGGTGATTAAACAGTGTGTTGTTCAGCCTCCATGTGTTGCAAGACTTAGCTTTTTTTATTTTTGTTTTTTTTATATATATTTTATTTTATTTTATTTGAGAACATACTGTACAGAGGGGTTACAATTACATGGGCAGTATAATGCATACATTTCTTACCAAGCATTGCAGCCTCCTCCTTTGTTTACCCTTCACCTCCCTTCCCAGCCTCCCCCCTCCCCCCCACACAATCATACCCCTCTCCCCTCCCACACCGACATTGTAAAGCTGGTTTTGACATGACATTTTGTACTTCTTATTGTTGCAACAGGTCCACCTGAATCCTTAAACGACTTGTTTGTCCCCATCTCCTCCACATGTTATACTGACATCAAATATAGTGAAAGCAGGGGTTAAACTGTTGGGGAGGGACATACAAAGCAACGAAGAAATAATCTTATAAATGCGTTAGAAACACATGCATGAAAGAAACAAAAACATTAAAATACATATTTAAGGGTTTGTTTTCCTAACATCACTTTATCTGACCTTTTCCGCTTGACTCATACCTATACTAGATATTGCAAATAAGGGAAACCATGGGACCTATGCTTCTTTGGGCCTGGCTTACTTCACTTAATATAATTTTTTCCAAACCTTTCCATTTCCTAACAAATGGGGAAATGTCATTCTTTCTGATGGAGGCATAGAATTCCATTGTGTACATATACCACATTTTCTTGATCCATTCATCTACTGAGGGGCATCTGGGTTGGTTCCATATCTTAGCTATGGTAAATAAGGCTGCAATAAACATAGTTGTGCTGGTAGCCTTAGTGTGGTCTTGTTTGTAAACATTTGGGTAAATGCCCAAAAGTGGGATTGCTGGGTCATAGGGGAGTTCTATGTGAAGTCTTTTGAGGAACCTGCATACTGCTTTCCAAAGTGGTTGAACAAGTTTACATTCCCACCAACAATGAAGTAAGGTTCCTTTCTGTCCACATCCCCTCCAGCATCTGTTGTTGTTAGAGTTCTTGATTTTTGCTGTTCTAACAGGAGTGAGGTGATATCTCAATGTTGTTTTGATTTGCATTTCTTTTATGGCTAGGGATGTTGAACATTTCTTCATGTGTCTATTCGCCATCCTTCTTTCTTCTTCAGAGAAGCTTCTCTTTAAGTCTTTCGCCCACTTATTTATTGGGTAGTTGTTTCTTTGAGGATTTGTTGTTGGGTGGTTTAATTTTTTGAGTTCCAAGTATATTTTAGATATGAGACCCTTGTCCGTTGTATGGCTAGTAAAGATCTTCTCCCAATCCGTGGGCTTTCTATTGATCTTGCTAGCTATGTCATTTGCCCTGCAGAAGCTCTGCAACCTTATGCAATCCCATTTGTCCAACCTTTCTTTGATTTGTTGTGTTTCCGGATCTCTATTCAGAAAATTTCGGCCTGAGCCAAGGAGACCTAGGGTTTCTCCTATTCCATCCTGTAATGTTTTCAGAGTGTCTGCTTTGAGTTCAAGGTCTTTGATCCATTTGGAGTTGATTCTGGTGCAGGGTGATATATAAGGATCTAGCTTTAGTTTTCTACATGTAGTTAACCAATTTTGCCAGCACCATTTACTGAAGAGGCTGTCTTTCTTCCATTCTATTGTTTTAGCTCCCTTATCGAAGATTAGATGGCTATAGGTCTGTAGGTTCATTTCTGGGTTTTCAATTCTATTCCATTGGTCCTGAGGTCTGTTCTTATGCCAATAACAAGCTGTTTTGATTACTATGGCTTTATAGTAGAGTTTGAAATTTGGTATTGATATTCCTCCAGCAGTGTTCTTTCCGTTGAGGAGCGTTTTTGCTATTCGGGGTCTTTTATTGTTCCATATGAATTTTTGGATTGCCTCTTCTATTTCCTTGAAGAATGAGGTGGAATTTTGATAGGTATCGCGTTCAATTTGTAGATAGCCTTGGGAAGTATTGCCATTTTCACGATGTTAATCTTGCCAATCCAGGAGCATGGGAGGTTTTGCCATTTTTTAAAGTTCTGTGTTGATTTCCTTTTTCAAGATTTTAAAGTTTTCATCATAGAGGTCCTTCACTTCTTTAGTTAAGTTAATTCCTAGGTATTTTATTTTTTGTTGGGCTATTACAAATGGAGTTGCTTTCCTAATTTCAGCCACACTTTTCTCATTGTTGGCATACAGAAAAGCCATTGATTTTTGGGGGTTAATTTTATAACCTGCTACTTTGCCAAAGTTTTGAATCAGCTTGAGTAATTTGGGAGTGGAGTCTATGGGATTCTTTAAATACAAGATCATATCATCTGCAAAGAGGGAGAGTTTTATTTCTTCTTTCCCTATTTGGATCCCCTTTATGTCTGCATCTTGTCTTATTGCTGTAGCTAGGCATTCTAATACTAGATTGAAGAGAAGTGGAGAGAGTGGGCATCCTTGTCTTGTTCCTGAGTTAAGAGGAAATGGCTTTAGTTTTTCACCATTGAGCATAATGCTGGCTGTAGGTTTGTCATATACAGCCTTTATTGTATTGAGGAATGTTCCATGGATTCCTAATTTTTCCAGAACCTTCATCATAAAGGGGTGTTGGATCTTGTCGAATGCTTTTTCTGCGTCTATTGAGATAACCATGTGGTTCTTGTTCTTGCTCCTGTTGATGTGATGAATAATATTAATTGATTTGTGTATATTGAACCAGGTTGCAAGACTTAGCTTTTGGTGTTGAGTTCTAATTTTATTCCCTTGTGATCTGAGACAATGCAAGGTATAACTTCAATGTTTCTGAATTTGGACAAGTTTGATTTGTGACCTAAAATGTGGTCTGTTTTGGAAAATGTTCCATGTGCTGCTGAGAAAAACGTGTATTCTGATGTTGCTGGATGAAATATTCGGTAGATGTCTGTTAAATCTAGTTGATCTATGCAGTTGTTTAGATCTGCAGTTTCTCTGTTGAGTTTTTGCCAAGTTGATCTATCTAGTGGGAATAGTGGTGTGTTCAAGTCCCCAACAATTAATGTCTTTCGATCTATGTGAGATTTGAGAGAAAGTATTGTTTACCGGATAAAATTTGGTGCTCCATTCTTTGGCAAATAGATATTTAGATAGGCAAATAGATATTTAGATAAATAGATATGTAATGTCCTCCTGAAGGAGAGATCCCTTAATTAGTATGTAGCGACCTTCTTTATCTCTTCTCACTAATTTTAATTTGAAGTCTATTTCATCTGATATTAGGATTGCAACTCCTGCGTTTTTATGGGAGCCATTTGCTTGGTAAATTTTGTTCCAGCCTTTCACTTTCAAAATATGTTTGTTTTTATGGGCAAGGTGTGACTCCTGAAGGCAGCAGATAGAAGGATCTTGTTTTTTAATACAGCTAGTGTATGTCACTTAATTGGAGAATTAAGTCTGTTAATGTTGAGAGATAGGACTGAGAGGTATTTGGGAGTTCCTACCATTTTATCCACCTTCCTGGAGGCTGCGGCAACTGGGTTCTTCCTATGGTTCTTGGATTCTCAGTTTGGGTGTGGTTTCTTGGCCTTTATTGTGGTCTTGTTGGTTTTCTATGTATAGGACATCTTTAAGTATCTTTTGTAGGGCTGGTTTGGTGGAGATACATTGTTTCAGTTTTTCTTTGCTATAGGAGGTTTCTATTTGACCTTTGGTTATGAAGGAGAGTTTAGCTGGGTACAGTATTCTTGGTTGATAGTTGTTTGTCTTTAGCGCATGACATACATCATTATAGGCTCTTCTTGCTTTAATTGTCTCTGCTGAGAAATCTGGGGTGATTCTAATTGTTTTTCCTTTATAGGTGATTGATCTATTCTCCTTGACAGCTTTAAGGATCTTTTCCTTGGTCTGAATTTATCCTATGCGGATTATCATGTGATAGTAGGATGTCCTGCTATGGTCTGGTCTATTTGGGGTTCTAAAAGCTTCTTGTATCTGAATAGGCTTATCCTTCTGCATGTTTGGGAAGTTCTCTGCTAGGATCCTGTTAAACAAATTTCTTAGACCATTAACTTCTGACTCTAGCTGCTCCTCCACACCCATTATCCTCAGATTAGGCCTTTTGAAGGTTTCTTCCAAATGTTGAATAGATCTATCATATTTCTTAGATTTGTCTTGGATAATTGTATGTTCTTTCTCTATAATATCTAGGTTGTCTTCAATCCCCAAGATTCGATCTTCTGCATGGTCTAACCTACTGTCAAGACTTTCTACTTTGTTTTTTATTTCTTTTCCTTCTAGTTGGTCGGCTTTGTTGGCTTCAAATTCTTTGTTGGAGCTTTGTTTTAGATCTTGTATGAACTTCTTTACTTCCTTAATTTGGTGTTCATTGTTTATTCTCAAATCACTTAGTAGATTGGTTATAGTTTCCTTGGACTCCTATTCCTTCTGTTGGGCTCGATTCAGCATTCCCTTTATGGTCTCCCTGACTTCTTTCAGCTGTCTGTTTATGGATTCCATGAATGCCTCCATTGTTTTTTGTCTCTTCTCATCCTGCTCTTGCAATTCCTATGTATTAATGGGCTAAGAACAGCAAAGAAGAATTTGGCAAACCAAAAATTATTAGGTTTAGGGAGAAATGTGGGGGAAAATAGGGTTAGAGGGATGTGGAAAGGTAACAGTTGAGTGAAATTAACCAAGTCCTAATCTCAAAGAGGGAAATGGATTGGACAGAATGATAGGGGAGAGAGAAGAAAAAAAAAAGAGAAGCAAAAGAGACAAGAAAAAATGGAAAAACAAAAATTTAAATTCAAAAAATGAAACACTTAAAAATTATGCAAGTTAAAGAAGTAATATTGAGAGAATGATAGGATGAGAGGAGGGGAAGGATAGAAAGGAGACATGAAAAACTTAAAAATAAAAATATTTAAAATATTGTATTGGTATAAAGAGATAATACTGCTATTAAGGAATTTAAGCCTAAGAGGTTTTGAATTGAGTAATAAATTTCTGGATTAAGTGTGCACACAATGGGTGATAAGGTCTAATAATTGATGATGTGCATATCTGAGGATGAGCAGAACAGCAATTAAGTCATACAAAAAAGAACGAAAGAGAAGAAAACGTAAAAATATTGAGAAAGAAAGGAAAGAAAAAGTACCAAAAGGTCAGTAGTGATTTTTTTAAAAGCACACACACATATAAAAGTACATAAAAAGCACACACCTAAAAGTTATAAGAGGAAGAAAAAAAATTATTAGAAAACAATGTTTAAAAAATTACAAATTAAAAAAAAGATACAAAAAAGGAGTTCTTTTTTTGGGGGGGAGGGGGGTGGATGGGAAGATCCTATATCTCCCTTGTGTCCATAACCAGTCTCTTGGTGGAGTCTCTGGTCTGCTTGTGGTGTTTGGTTTTCTTGTGGCTTGATTGGTTTCTTAAGTCAGTTTGCCCTGGCAGGCAGAAAAATGCTCTGCTTTACCCAGGATTTTGTGATCCTCCTCCCAGGCTAGTTCAGTGGGAGGGAGATCTGCTTTGAGTGTCACAAAAGAGGGAGATGGCTGTTTTGTCTAGCATGGAGATGCTGTGATGAGGCTAGGTTCTGGATAGAGTTGAGGCCTTTCAAAAAAACAGTAGCTAGCTCCAGAGACACTCCCAGAGCCCAGCCTGGAGCCATTCTCATGGTTTATGTTTACTGAATTTCAATTGATTGTCTAGGCTGCTATAGGGAGAGGCAGACTCTGGCTCTGTTTATCCAGTGAAGAAAGCCCCTCCTCCTGGGGTGGAGCTTTCCCTGCCTGGGCTGGGTGACTTTCTCCTGGGTGGAGCTGAGCCTGGTAGGTCAGGTCAGGTTCCCTGTGACCTGCTAAATGACTCTTTTGTTTTCTTACAAGGCCTGAGTTGGAGCTAACTTCTCAGCCAGGCCTTTGTCAGTATCAAAGATGGAGATCTCTGGTAGTGGGAGGGGCCTTCCCTCCTCTGCTCCCTGAGAAGGAGTGAGGATGTCAGGCTTCTACTCACGAAGGAGTCTTGGTTCCTGGGTCGTCTCTGGTCTGCGATCTGCAGGCTGAAGATTTCTGCTCCTTGTCAGTTCTTGCTGGTGTTGCATAGAATCTGCTCGCCCGCTGTGTCTGGCGACTTTGTCCTGGACTCTCTGTGTTGTAGGTATGGTGGCTATGGCCTCAGCTGCCGCCACTGCCACGGCTACCATAAAATACTCAGATCTGTCTCCTTGCCTGGATTTTCCTTCTTTGGCCAAACTCTCTATACCGTGATGGCACACTTGGTGTAATTCTCTGGTCTAGGACTGTTCACTGGAACACGAAAATTGCTTTCTATGCGAGAGCTTGTTTAGCCTCCAGCTTCTCCTCCTCCATCTTCCCAGAACTCCCTCCATCTCTACTCTTTACTAAGGTTTAGATGTCAAGTTTCTGCCTTGTTCCTTTGGTTTTGGACCTCAATCATGGTCATTTTATCTCAGGTCTTGCTCTTGTCTGGTCCCTTCCCAATGTGTAGAGCTTTCTCTCTCGTCCTCAACCTGATGCCCCAGTCCACATAAGTTGTACTCCTCGCCCAATAACAGTCTCCTGCCTATACCTGACTCCAGAAATGTGCTCCCACTTTCCCCCATTGGCATGGCCTAGATATCTACCATCTTGTCTTAGACCATATTTTTAAACTTGCCATTGAATCAGAAATCAGTAGCTCATGCCTGTAATCTTAGCTACTCAGGGGCCTGAGATTTAAAGATAGAAGTTCAAAGCCAGCCCAGGCAGGAAAGTCTGTGAGATTCTTATCTCCAAATTAACCACTAAAGGGGGAGGGGGAGGCGGGGAAGGGAGGTGAAGGGTAAACAAAGGAGGAGGCTGCAATGCTTGGTAAGAAATGTATGCACTATCCTGCCCATGTAATTGTAGCCCCTCTGTACAGTATGTTCTCAAATAAAATAAAATTAAATTAAAAAAAAAAAAAGACAGAAGTAAAGCCATGGCTTAAGTGGGTAGCTTGCCAAGTCTAAAGGTCAGCACCAGGCCCTCAGTTCAAGCTTCAGTACCAATGCACATGCACACACACACAAAATAAAGAAATCAAAAATCATAGGTTTGATGCACTCTTCTAAACCATCAGGCTCTAAGCCATCAGGCCACATTAGGCCAGAGTCTGGGAGTTGGAAGAATTTGTGATTCACACCACTGTATGTCTCTAGCATGACAACATGGTGCTTGAACCAGTACAGGCTTGACATAGAAATATTTTTTGATACAACACAAAATATAGATCAATGAAGGATATTTATAAGGTATCATTATCTAAGTTTCTTGTATTTTTAACTTTATGGTTCTTACCCAATTATATCCATCATCTTTGTTTTCTTTTTGCTGTACTGGGAATGAACTCCAGGCCTGTGCTTTCACTCTACAATTTGACCCACACTGCTAGTCTCTTTTTCTTTTACTTTTTGTTTGTCAGGTAGTTTTTCATGCTTATGACTGGGCTGGTTTCCAACTGCAAACCTCCTCCCACATAGCTATAGATTACAGGTTTGTACTAACATAACTAAATTGTCTGGAGATAAAGCCTGAAGCTTCAATCCTCTTATCTCTACCTCTCAAGTAGCTAGGATCACAGGTGTGAACCACCACTCCTGGTTCCCTAAATTCTTTTTGGAACAAATACTTCATAATATTCTCTGGTACCAGCCTAACTACATGTAGTATATGACTATATATTAACCATACACATATTTTAGAGCATTAAGATAATGCCGTAAGTGTTATCTCCAAGAGAAAAAAGACAACTCATAATAAAATGTATATTTAAGTATGCAGATTTGGATGACATGAAAAAGTGGTAAATGTTTGCATCTGTGTGTGAAATCATGGCCTCTGAAGTTTCAGAGAATCTTGCTAGAGGTGTTAAGATGTTCTCCATATCTAATTCCTGGTAAGTATCTGAACAAAACAAAATGTAACCTTCCTCTCATTTACATGGCAGGTGCAAATTCATAGAAAATTTGGTGTGCATCAAAACAGCAACACAGGCTGGGCGCCGGTGGCTTACGCCTGTCATCCTAGCTACTCAGGATCTGTGATTTGACAATTGCAGTTCAAAACCAGCCTGGGAAGAAAGTCCATAAGCCTCTGCTCTCCAGTTAACCACCAGAAAAACTGGAAGTGGCACTGTGGCTCAAGTGGTAGAGTGCTTGCCTTGAGCTGAAAAGCTCGGAGACAGCAGCCAGGACCAGAGCTCAAGCCCCACAACCAACCAAAACAAAAAAACACAAAAAAACACAAAAAAACTGAGCAATACAAAACATAAAATGGAATTTGTTTTAGACATAGATAATTAATTTTATTAATATCTTTAAGTAATTGTACAAAGTGATTGTCATTTAACGGAGCAGTTTATGAATGTGCTGTATCTTGATCAGTGTCCCTCCTTTTAGCATTCTCACCCATCCCATCCCTCCCACCCCTTTCTTCCCTCTTCTTAATTTTGTACAATATGCATTGGACACTTGTCTGCATCCTACCCTTTGTCCCTTGACCCCACTTCACCCCTTTCAAGTTCCCATTTTCTGGTGTTTTGTTTTGCTGAACTTTGATTTGGGCTTTTGAAGGAATCACATGTTTTGAAATCTCCCTTGAATCTACGTATTTCAGTTAATACATATGTGTACACTTGCATACCACCCACCATATTTACCTGTGAGTTTGTAAGCAAAATCTAACTAAGGAAAAACATGCATCTTCTGTCTCTTTGGGCCTGACTTACTTCACTTACCATAATTTTTTCCAAGATTTTTCCATTTCTTCACAGTACACAATCTTCCTTTCTAATGGATGAGTAAAATTCATCTATATAGTATATATACCACATATTCTTGATCTATTCATCCATTGGGGAACATCTGCACACCTGGATCATTATAAACAGGTTTACCTACATGAAGGCCTGACAGGACATTCAGAAGTTACATAGCATGCTACACAAAGTCTTCATCATGTAGGGCTGCCATGTGAATTGAGGATATCTGGCATCCTAGCCTAACCCAGTTTTATGAAATCTGGAAAATTCTGTTGGGAATTCCAACACCCTTATGGATTTTGGGCATAGTGACCTCCATTGAGAATCACTGGACTGCTTCAAAACTGTCCTGCACTCAGAACCCTTCACAGTAGGAAATCTCTTCTAACCTGAGACTCCTGAGAAAAGAAATTGAGTGCTTGGTTTTTAGGGTGCTGGCAACCCTCAGACTGAAAGACCAAGGGCAAATAACACCCAAGTCTCAGTACTACCCAATCTTGGGTCTATAACATACTGAGGTTATGAAAAGTGTTCTAGTTTCCCAGTGGAAATACTGAAGTATCTCTCTAGCCAAATAATTGAACTGGAAAACCAAATCATCAGTTCTTCCTTACTCTGCTTATTCTCAGCATCACATATTCAGTTTGCACTGGAAACCCATCAATTTGAGCTTGACAGTAACCACTGTCCCTCTGAATACAGCATGTAGACTTATTGCCAATACTCTGTCTTAATTGTCTCTCAACTCTGTCCTCCTCACCCTCTGCTCTTTCTCATAATACACATGCACAGAATGACTTCAACACCAGCCCCTCATTCCCTAACTTTTAGATTTCTATTCCTCCTTTCCAACTTGTCTTCCTGCTTCAGTCTCTTCCAGGTGCAATCCTATAGAATTATTCTTAATCTCTGTATGTTAGTTTGTTCCCTTCTTTCCATTCATTCTACTTCTCTCAAAGAAGGAAACATGAGTGGTCTCCAAGAGCCCACTTCAATATCCCTGGAGGCAACTTTGCTCTACAGCACCCACCCTATTTCTATCCAGTGGAATCTCTGGTCACATTGTAGCTACTCTATTTTCCCTCTGTCTTAAATGACTTTTTTCTTTCACATATGAAATTAGTAACAACTCCAGTAGCTTTGAATTTAACTTTTGCTGCCTCCAGTAAGCCTTCTTGAATCCTCTTTCCTTTTAAGCTCTTCTGCATTTTCTTAGCAAGCCTCTTTCCTTTTAACCTTGAAGACAGAAGTCATTTTTGGGATTCTCTATACCCCCAGTGGCACCTAGAAGCTTACCACAGTAGTATAATTGTTCAACATATTCTTTTTACTTTTTATGAACTCCAAAGTAAAGGAAATAGTAGACAGATTCTATATTTGATATATTTGGAACAAAGATTCCCTAGCCTTTCCTTTAGACTCACTTTTTTTCCACCCAACTAACATGCAATTCCCTCGGGAAACCCACTGGCCCATAGGAACATGAGCCCCTGATTCAGCTACAACATTGGTGCATGAAACTAGACATATAACATCAGGGTGGCATTGCAAACATTCACTAAGACAATAATAAATTAACACAATAGTCAACTAATAGCACTGAGATGTTTTCATGTATGAATTGGAATGTGAACACTGAGATTTTCATTTCATGGTTGAAAAATACATGAGTTGACCCAAATACTAATTTCTGCATTTCCATCATTTACATATCATGGGTCAGTAATCATTTCTTGCCTAAATGGCTTTCCAAATGAAAAGCTGTAATATTATAATGGTTTATCATATTTACAAACACCACATTGTGCTAACCACTTGCAAACAAGCAGATCACATCCTCTGGAAAGTGAAGCACAGTGCCTGAGCAGAGCAAGCAAGTTCCCTGAGGAGGGACCCATGTGTTTTTCCCTTTCTAATGTGCCTAAACCCAGGAACTTGCACTCCATGGGGACATCTTCCAGCCACCTCCTTTCTCCTGTGTGTTGTTTGGTCAGCAGGGGCCAAGGATAGGCTCTGCCTGTTTTAATGGGGATCCTTCTCTACGTTGGTGTCGGGCAGAAAAACCTAGTAGCTTTGAACTTGTCTCCTTGGGAGGCTAGAATGGCTGAAAGAACCGAAGTGATATTTTGGGAAAATAATGCAATCTGATGTTCTTTTATTACAGTTTTGAATAATATTAAGAAAAATGTCTAAGGTGATCTTTTTCCTCATTTTAATGGTAGGACAACACAAATAGCACATGACTTGCCCACTGTTTTGTTGAAGCTGCATCTGTGTTGCTGGATGTCTTCACAGTGTTCAGAATTAACTACTACTTTAGGGAATCACTCTCGTATTGTTGGATAGAATATCTTCTAAAACCAATCTATGTTTTTAAAGGATAATAGAGTTAGAGCCATAAATTAGAGAAACTTGTATATAAACTACAGCCTGACTCCATAGACTCCAGGCTCTTTGATTTTAATTTAGGGTTAGATGTCAGCAGCCTGCATTGGTGGGCACAGTCACCTGTTGACATTGCTCATGTGCACACACACATTCAGTCCTAGTTGTACTCTGACTAACAGGTCCTGTTACCATGCTGCCATGGCTCCAAACTTGGGCACAAACTATGAAAAAGAAAGAAGAAAAAAAAACATTGTTGAGGTCACTTATTAGGCTCTCCTATGAACTAGATTTCAGGAGTAGAAAGGAGTTCTGGAGTTGGTAGTTGTGTGATATCTGAAATCCCTCCTGTTATAGTTTTGGATTATTTTTAAGGTAATGTGCAAGAAGCCAGTTAGCAAAGAGGTGACAGGTCACATTTCACACCATCGCCTGTGCATCCTAGAATGAGGCCTACAGAAACAATGACACAGACTGGAGAGTAGTGAGAGCGATTTAGCTATTAATGGAATTTTTTCTTTTAGACTCTCTGGGGGGTAAAGGGGTGTGAGGGTGAATCTCTGTCTCTGCCTCTTTCTGCCTGTCTGTCTGCTTGTTCGCTTGTCTGTCTGTCTGTGGTGAGGTGAGTAGGCAGAAAAGAAGGGAGTGGAAAATGGCTTTTTTCATCCTAGAGTCCTTTTCTCAGGTTGGCTGCAGCTCTGCTTGCGAAATGCTACAACAAAAGCGAGTTCATGCCTGCACATTCCTACCTTGCAAGGTTCCTGGGTGCCAGATGGGTACTTTGTGACTGTGTGAGCATGGATTATTTCATTTCCTACATCTGGGACTCCAAATGGATGCCCAGACTGCCACAGGAGAGAGGTGTTACTTTTCAGCTGGGAGACCCTGCCTTCACCAGGGAGCCCAGTGAAACAGAGGGGACAAGGCTGGAGTTCCCAAGTGAAATCTCAAAGTTCACACACACACACACACACACCAGGGCCATGGGGAAGCCCTCAGAATCCAGACAAGATAGAAATAAGCAATAATACATGTCAGCTTCAGCTTTAAAAGGAAGCAAATCATAAGCACTGACCTCTGAAGATGTGTGGGGAATATTTTCTCTTTTGAAATTCTGTGGTGACCTCCTAGTCACATATCTTTAGATAATTACTAGCAGTACATACAGGTAAATGAATTGAAATGGCCTCAAAAATGCTGGTGGCTCATGCCTGTCATCCTAACTACTAAGGAGGCTGAGATCTGAGGATGGAGATTCAAAGCCAGTGCATTCCATGTGACTCTTATCAATTAAGAGTTAAAAAGCAATTTAACCAACAAAAAGACAGAAGTGGAGCTGTGGCTCAAATGATAGAATGCCAGCCTTTTGTGAAAAAGCTTAGGGACAGTGCCCAGGCACTACAGAAAGTGAGAGAGAGAATATATATTGAATACACACACATATAGATATGTATCACCGCCTCCTGATTTCCTAATGACTTTATTTGATTTTGACTGATGAGATTGGATGAGACAGTAGAAAGGATAACAAGTACTGATGACTCACATCTGTAATCTAGCTACTCGGGAGGCTGAGATTTGAGGATCACAGATCAAAGCCAGCCCAGGCAAAAAAGACTGTGGGACTCATATCTCTAATTTTAAAACCCCAAAAAGCTAGAGATGGAGTTTTAGCTCAAGTTTTGGAGCGCAAAGTTTGAGCACAAAAGTTCAGGGGCAATGTCCAGGCCCTGAGGTCAAGCCTCAGGATTCCCCCCTACACACACACACACACACACACACACACACACACACAGGGGTGGGGGAGGGAGAGGGCGAGGGAGGGACAGATGGAGGGAGAAAGAGGGGGAGGGAGAGAAAGAGAAAGAGAGAGAAATGGTAGCAAGGACATCTACTTTCCTAAGCAGTGAACCAAGGTTGAGTGGAACAAGAAGCAGAGCATTTAAAGCCATTCTGACGAGAGGAATCCAAAAAGGAAGTACCTCCTCCTTCACTATTGCCACCGTTCTCTCCTCACAAATACTCACCCAGATCACTCAATTCCTGCAGGGAAAATTTTTTCTTACAAGAATATTTGACTTAAGGGTTTTTTTTTAAAATCTGACAGTTGACTTCCCTGTTTTGCATAAGATATTTACAAACCATAGCAGATTAAGGGAAGGGGGTTATGCATTTTTATATCCTGCTTGGTTTAAAGCAGCAATTTTCTGCAAGGACAACAGAGAAAAAAAAACATGCTTTACACTGCTTATATTAATTACATTTTTTCATTACCCATCATGTTTTCTGCAGGCTTGTGTATTATTATTGCAAAATGTAATGAAATAGAAAAGGAAAAAAAAAAGAATGGACTTCTGGGAAATTTTCCAATTCTTGAAATGCAATGTTAATTGAGAGCTATTTTTAGGGCTACACAGATAGTGCAGGACCCCATGCCATCAGTACAAACAGGTCCAGTCCAGGTGCAGGCTCCCTGGTGACAGCCCCAGGTCTCTACAGCTGGAGAGCCCAAAAGCCTCCACCTCGCTGAATGCCAAGTCTACTGAAGGGCATGGAAGGATTTCTGCAGAGAGCTACTCACAAAGGTACTAGAAGAAAAGATAGGCTGGAACCCTTATAAGCTCAGGCCACACTGACATTGGCATAGTGGCTCCCAGCTCATTTTCAACTGCCGCTCTGTGTTCCCCATCCCATTCTCTAGAATGAAAAGACTCTAGTCAGGATTTGGAAAATCATGAAATGTTTTCCAAGGCCTTTACCATGGAAAGTCTAAAAAGTCCCCATGAGGTAATGACAAACAAGATCCTTTGTCACAAACCTTCTTTCCCAGCTAAAGAATAATAGATTTTGGGGCTGGGAAGGTGGCTCAGTGGTAGAGCGCATGCCTTGCATGCATTAGGCCCTGGGTTCAATTCCTCAGCACCCCATAAGCAAAAAGAAAAAAGCTAGAAGTGGTGCTGTGGCTCAAGTGGTAGAGCACTAGCCTTGAGCTGAAGAACTGAGGGATAGCGCCCAGGCCCAGAGTTCAGGCCCCACGACTGGACCCCCCCCCAAAAAAAAGAATAATAGATTTTTAAGACTGAGTATATTCTACAAAGAACTTGGGAGAAGGCTTTTTGTTTTTGTTCTTAAGAACCAGGAATTTAGCCAGGTGCCAGTGGTTTACACCCGTAACCCTTAGCTACTATGGAGGCGAAAATTTGGAGGATGAAAATTTGAGGCTTTAAAGAGTTTACAATGCCCTGATCTCAACCAATAACTAGGTACAGTGGCACAGACCTATCATGCTAGCTACAGTGGAGAAGGTAAATAATAGGATCATAGTCCATATTGGTCTCCGGCAAAAACTAACCAGAGCAAAAAGGATATTTAGCTCAAATGGTAGAGTACCTGCTTGCAAGTGTAAAGCTCTGAGTTCAAACCTCAGTACAGAAAGACAGAAAGAAAAGCAAGCAAGGAAGGAAGGATGGATGGAAGGAAGGAAGGGAGGATGGAAGGATAAAATGGATAGGTTGGGCAAATATAATTCCTTTATTACCAAACTAATCAGGCCACGCAGGAATGTCCTGCTCTTTAGTCTGCATAGGTGACACACCTTCCCATGCCGGTGTGTGTACTTCTAGTCTATCTTTGTCTCCCAGAATTCCATTTCCTGATGTGGCATTGGAACCATCCCTGTAACTATTAGAATGAACATCCAGTAAACAGTTCATCAGGAGTCAAATATTCTTCAAGGAAGGTCTCAGAATGGCTTCAAGAAATTCAGAAACTCAGCTCCTGTCAGAGTGTCCTTCTCAACAGACCACAAAGCTTTCCATGTGGTCTATGTCCTAGTCACCTTGAAACCTTAAACTCTTGCAAATACCTTCTTCCCTAAACAAGTTAAACAATCATTTAACCCCTTCCTCAAATTCCTATAATTCTTATAGTTGCTTCTGTTTTCACAAAGTAACGACCAATGATCATAAAAGTCAAGCCCAAACTCGTTTTGTGCCAGCAGACTGAAAAATTTATTTTACTCAGTTAGGAATAACAAGAAAGAACGAAGAACATCCTTTCTACTCATCCTTTTTGCTCTGGTTATTTTTGAAATAGGGTCTTACTTTTGGCCCAAGACCAGCGTGGTCTTCTGGAGGCTGTCAGGTGAGGGCTCTGTGTGCCTATCCCAGATGCTGGGGTGGTGCTGGCCTTCCAAGGTCAGGGCCCTGGCTTGCTTGGAAGTCAGAGTATTACAGTAACTCTGAAGCAAAGTTGTCGACAGATGTAAGCTGACTGTCTGCTTTAGTTCTGACTGACACATTCTTTGTGTCCAGTATTCCAGGAGTTTCTTCCAGTAGCAGAGTCAATTACAAGAACAATTTGTGAAATACATACATATATAATACAAAAATACATCTATCTATCTATACATATATATATGCAACATCATAATCCTATATGATACATACATATATTATCTATACATACATACATGTGTAACAATATATACATATATAACATAAATATATACATTAATAAAATCAGTGGTTATATGGAGCTTGAAGCTAAACTGGAAACAATACATGAGAACCAAAAGCTCATAGCTAGACAGAGAGAAACCTAAGGGCACTCATTCCCCTGTTGCCTGGATTCATCTTGAGAAGATGAATCTGGATCATTCCAGGCTTGCTTGGCCTACATTTGGAAGTGCTGAAGGCTAGACTAGCCAGTTGGTATGGATTTCTGGCTTACAGCTCTTGCTCATTGCTGTGATGACAGGGAGTGATCTTTTAAGAAAACCCTGGTTGTTCCATGATGCTCCGTTTCTTGTCTACCTCCTGTGTTGGATTTTATCACTTTGGACTCCTGAAGTTGATTTTGCTGGTAGAGAAGCTAATTTTAACATCTTAATATGTATAAAATGGCCTCAAAAATGTTATCCATTCTGATCCCCGGACAAGAAGATCTTTGTGTGTGTGTGTGTGTGTGTGTGTGTGTGTGTGTGTGTGTGTGTGTGTGTGTGTGTGTGTGTGTGTGTGTGTGTGTGTGTGTGTGTGTGTGTGTGTGTGTGTGTGTGTGTGTGTGTGTGTGTGTGTACTAGTCCTGAGCCTTAAACTCAGAGCCTAGGAACTGTACCTGAGCTTTTGTGCTCAAAGCTAGTGTTCCAACACCTGAGCCACATCTCTACTTCTGGCATTTTGGGTGGTTAATTGCAGATAGAATCACACAGACCCTTCTGCTTAGGCTGGCTTGAACCAAGATCCTTAGATCTCAGCCTCTTGAGTAGCTAAGATTACAGGTGTGAGCCACTGTCACTGGCATCCTAACCCCATCACTCATTTTCTTCCCATACGCATCTTCTGCGGATGCATATGGTGGTTTCCTTTTATTACAATCCACCCTCCCACTAGGTGGGGAAAGTCTGAGTAAACATAAGATGTTCTTTAAAAATTAATTATGTATATATACATATATATCACAAAGTACTGCATGTATATGAACAAAATAAATAATGTTAAAAACCAAATAAACTATTGTAATCTCATACATTGTTCTTCATCAGATCCAAACTATGTCCCCAAATTTAATTAAGTTTAATACTTTATTTGTTCTTTAATGTTATTCTGTTGCTAAACTTTCTGTGTGTGTTCTAACAGAGTTTTAGCTCTATTCTTCCTTTTCTTTTTCTTTTTTGCAGTGAGTAATGAAGACCAAACTCAAGGCTCTGCACTTGCTAGACAAGCACTCTTACACTGAGCTAAATTTCCAGATCCCCAACCCCTCTGTTTTTCTTTTTATCACTTTTAAACAATAAATATTCACTCCCTGGTATGGATGATATGTAATATTCCTTTACATGGTCTTCTAATATTCCTTTACTTGACATTTCCTAAGTGCTAATACTTACAGCTCAATTTCTTTTATTGATTACATTTCTGATGTCAAAAATACACTCCATAACTAATTCTTGTCTCAGTAACTCATTTTGGATAAGAATATTACCCCTTTCTTTTCCTTTTCCTCCATCCCACCATTCAATATCTCAGTGTCTGTTAACTCTACTTATACATTTTCATTGTCAAAATTGATAAAACTTAAGGGTATTTTCTGTAATCTTGATTAAGTCTTTCATGTGCTCTCACTATTAATAATGCATGGCACTAAAATGGGGTTTGTATTGCTAATATTATATAAATATTTTCATTTGTGAGCCAATCATTTTCTTTCCTGGGACATCCACCCAAGGTATCTCGTACTTGGATTGCTCCTTCTTTGCTGCTGCCCAAGGCCTTCCATCTCTTCCCTCCTAAGTTAAAGAAACTATTTCCTCCATCCCAGACCTCCTCTTTCATTGAACTTTATCCTCAATTTTCTCCTTTAGAAGTGAAAAGCAACTTCTTAGGTGTCTGGTGTGTTTTCCTGCCCTTTGTTTCACTAGTGGTTTGGCTGGGCATATAATTCTATGATAAAATTTTCTTTCCTTCGAACTTAAAAGGAGTTGATCCATTAGTCTTCTAAAGTTGTTAAAAAGAAGTCAAAAGCTGTTAAAGACAAGTCAAAATTTCTTCTGATTTTGAATCTCTAGAAGGTAATCTGGTTCTCCCCATATTCTATGGACCCTTCTAGGAGTTTTTGTTTCCTTGGTTCCCTAAAATTTCGTAGGTGAGTATCTGGTTTGGATAATAGCTGGTTTGGGAACATTAATGGAAAAGATTTGCTTCTCTTGGCCTTCCCTGGTAGGAGTTAAGACGCATAAGCTACATATTGGTTTCTGAAAGACCCACTGATATTAAGGAAGCAATAAATCATAAATGCTCTTAGCATGATTTTCTCAGGCCTGAGAAATTGAAGTTAGAGAGTTCCATTCAAATATTTATGACCAAGTTAATAAACACATCCTCTTGGGACAATGTCAAAGTCACTAATTTTATACTTTAAATAAAAAGACCCTCAAAGGCTATGAAAGTAGAAGCTAGTCATGCCTCATTTATGATGCAAACGAAAAATGAATGGAGGGAAGAAGGGTGGGTGAGTGTACTTATACTATTCAATGGACATATGTAAAAATGGAAATACATAAATTGAAGGGATAGATAAAGTTGGGAAAGATGAGGGAAATGATGAAAGGGATGACATTGATTAAGATCCATAATCAAAAATGGGCATGCTAAATTTAAACCCCTTTGTATATATATTCTTAGGGAATATATATATATATGTATATGTATGCATACACACATATATACATATATTTACATATACAGAGAGAAAGAGCAGTTACATCATGAAGAAAGAGAATGCTTAAGCTTTTTTTTTATACTGTCTTAGATTTACCAGAAAGTCTAAAGTATTCACATGTTAAGAGACTGAAGAATAGAATCACAAGTTTTAGGAAGAATGAGTTTAAGTAAGTTAAGTTTTCCTTGGATACGTTTTTGCATCAGGACTTTATCATATAACACATGAACCTGAGTTTTAGAACACATAGACCTGAAAACTAGTTTTGACTGTCTTTTTCTAGTGATGTGAGACTTGAGGAAATGCTTAAACTCGATGAATGCTAGTTTCCTTCTTTATGTACAACTAACTCTGTTGGTTCAACATTGAGGCCCAGAGAATTATAAATATTCTGTATCCAGTGTATCATATAGAACAGGGCACAAAGGATGCAGTTCTAAGGGTAATAAGATGTTAAATTTTAAGTTTTGAAGCATCAAGATACAATTGATGTTGCATTCCAAAGGAAGTGCTAGACCATATTCAGAATTTCCAAAAAGAGAAACACAGAAGAACCAATTGCTTAATCCTTGAAATCTGTCACTCACATTGAAGATATAAAAAGGTCTGGAAAGAGGAAATTAGGAAAGGATTTTTGGGGGAAAAAACTTTAGGCATTCTAGGACTCTCATTCTTCTCAGGAAGGTCGATAGAGCTCTTGAGACTTTAAATAGGAGTCTTTAGCCATTGAGAACAGAACACCAATGCCCAAATTATATTTGAAGAAGCTAAAATGGTCCTTGGAACCAAGGTAATATACTGTATTTAAGAAGCAACCACTCTCCATGGTGAATGACTGCTAAGAACTTACAGAGACTTCATATTATTTAAAAAAGGATCTAAGAAGGAAACTTAACAGACTAAAAGATACACATGAAAAAATGTCTCCTAATTAAAGCACTATTATCTTGAACTATATCACACTTATTCATACAATTCTTTTTTAGGTCAGTCTATATTTATTTCTATCCTGCCCAGAAAAAGCTTTGTGATTATACATGTACAATAATATATCTACAGCAACTCTAAACTGTCATCTGATTAAAAATAGTAGCTGCTGTGGACTGAATTGTGTCTCCCCAGAAGGCCTGTGTTGAAGCTCTGACCTTGTGTAGCTAATTTGGAAATAGGGTTTTTAGGAAGTAGTTGAGGTTTAATGAGTTCATAAGGGTTGGAAAGATATTTTTCTCTCTCTTCCATATGAGGTGGCCATCTGCAACCCAGGAAGATAGGGCCCACCAGATCTTAGCCATGTGGACACCTTGATCTAGAAGACCCAGCTCCTAGAAATGTGAGAGAATAAAGCTCTGTAGGTTAAGCCACCTGGTCTATAGTATTTTCCTACAGCAGCCCAGGCTGACCAATTCAGTAGCTAATACTTACTGAGAACTTTTTGTGTCGCAGCCACTGTTCAAATGCTTTATACCTATTAACTCACAACAGCTTTGAGGTGCCTTCCCCATTTTGCAACTATTTGAATTGAGGCACTTAGTGGATAATATGATCATAAACTCATAGCTAGGAAGTGGCAGAGCCAAGGTTTGATCTGGTGGTCTATTTCTGACAACCCCTCTTAACCATTATGACAACCCCTTTCTAAATGCTTGGCAAGAACAAACCCAGAGAATGAAATCCCTTCTCTTCTCCTTTGAGCAAATATTACTCTTTTTTTATTTCACCAAAGCTTAAAGAGTGTGCGCTGATTTGAAGAACTCCTACAAAAGAAATAAAAAGCAATCTTCAACTCAAAAAAACAACTTTTCAAACTGAAGGTAAAGTAAGAGTGGAATAGAGGAAGAAATAAACAAGCAAATACAGTACTTAGTGTCCAAAACTGGCCATTCATCAAGATGTGTCAACAACACACAATCTAAGTTTGATGAGTTCAATATTTTCAAGACTAGCAGAACTTCTTGTGACCTGTATAATTGAGCAGCACTTCTTGGTTAAGATGGGCCTGGGGCTGAACCTCAGCTCTCAAGGCTAAATTTCTTCATTCCATAGTTCTTCCAGGTCACTGTCAAAACCACTGGTAATTTTACACTGCAGTGATCTGTGCCTTTTTCTGGCCTGAGGATAAATAGAAAACTTAACAGTTCTGAGAGCTGTTGACACCATGTACTCAAAAACACAATCAGAAATATGAAAGGAAACCCTTGAAGGACATGAATGAAGAATGTGGACATTCACACATGGAAACTTCTACATGATTCTGGCTTTGCGCCCAAGCTCTAGAGCTCTAAAAATGAGCAAGTCAGAGAGGGTGCGGGGGTCACTAGAGGATGGAGCAGAATTCAGTAGAGAATAAACATTCCTCCCAAAGCTCTCTGCATGATCATGCTCTGATAAACAAAAAAAATTCTAGGGTGCTCTAGAAAGAGGATACAATGATATAAGAAATGCTTGCAGGAGGACTGTAGAAAATCCAATTCCTCCCCCAACTATTACCAATGTAATTAATTGCTCTCCTATTGGCAAAACACCTTGGTACATTAAAAACTACAACACGCAAATACAATGCCACTTCCCCCGTCAAGTATGTGCCCTGCCCAATCTAACCAAGAAGACAGAATGCATTTCCTGAGTCCTATGATTGAGCCCTTGTTCTATAACAGGACTGAATGATTCAATGGAGGTCAGACAGAATACCGTATGACCTCTCAGAAAAGTTAGGGAAAGGGGTGACTGAAGTATAGAGAAAGAGGGATGTGAATCTCTGCTTTGAAATATATCCATCACAGATACCTTAGGGTTCACACATAACCAACCCTTGGTCCCATTGTAGCAGGAGAAGCAATACTCCAAAAGTCTTTCCTCTAAGTACAGTGGAGGATACTATCTTTTTATTTCTTTTCATGAGTATCTGACTCAATATTTTTTTCTTTATATTTTCCAGAGATAGATAAAGATAGCTTCATTCTCAATTTAATTACTATTCATTTAGTACAAATAGGGCATTTTTTTTTTTACATTTTTTTCATTGGGTCTTTTTCCCCATTCACTGCATAAACAGCAGGCACTGTTAATCCTAGCTACAGAGATTCACAGATAACTAAGCCAATATCCTAGTCCATGAAGAAATGCATACCATGTGTTCTCTGTGAAAAGAAAAACAGAAATCGGTATGTGCTGTGGTGGCTGCAGTAGGAAAGTATGTTTAAATAGAAGAGACAGGATTCAGCCCCAAAGTATTCTTTGAAACAAGAGGAAGTATTCTTTGAAAGAATGGGAAGGGGCTAAACTTTGCCTTCATTAAAAGACTTTGCAGGATGCTGATGGCTCTCACCTGTAAATCTACCTACTCAGGAGGCTGAGATCTGAGCCATCAAGGTTTAAAACCAGCGGGGGCAAGAAAGTCTTTGAGACTCTTCTCTCCACTTGACTACCAAAAAACTGGAAATGCAGCTGTGGCTCAAGTGGGAAAGTGCTAGCCTTAAGCTCAAAAGCTCAGGGACAGCACCCGAGTCCAGAGTTCAAGCCCCAGGACAGGAAGGGAGGCAGGCACACACACACACACACACACACACACACACACACACACACACACACACACACACACACACACACACACACAACTTTGTATGTAACCCTCCAAGCCTTCATCTTGCTGTCAGTTAGAGATTCCTCCAAACCCTGGGACTTTGAGAGAGTATGAGTCTCAAACTGGAAAAGGGAACTGGTCTATTCAAACAAGTTTGCAGAGATGAAGAACTTGACTATGTAACTATGAGCAGCAGCCTTTGACAACACCTAGTGTTCTGCTCAAATGCAAGGGGAACACACTGCTCAAAGGGAAATAATGTAAAACCTTACACCTACCAAGGAGCTATGCTTCGCAATGGACAACTTGCCTTCTGCTCCATGGCACACAGAGCCATGGAGGAAATTTCCCTGCAGTCGCTGAAATGGAGTGATTAAGAGGCAGCATAACTTGTTTGGATCCTGTCCTAACCATGCTTTCTGAAGATCATGACAACAAAGGAAATGACAAACCAACTATGAAATTCCTCTAAAAGGCTGCTGCCCTATCTCACTTGCTTTTCCCTTTTTTGTTTCCAAACCCATTTCACTAACATCTTCCTTTGTAAAGACAATCTGAAAATGTTCTCCACAGTACTCCTGGACCACCTGAAGCCCATCTCCCTTGCTAATGACAAGACAGATCTTAGCTGACAGAAACATGGAGTATTTGATAGCTCTGTGTTTTGTTCCGATGACTGTTAGCTTTTTTGGTTCATTGGTGTTGGAAATAAGTCACATCTAACTTCTTATGTACTAAAATTAACTGTCTCTTGGGACTAATTATCTTGCCCTTGGTCCCTGGGGAGTTGCACCCACAAGATCTCCAATGTGCCTAGAAGCCAAAGGGGTTTAGTTTGCTGGAGTTACAAGTCAAGAGAGAGTATAGCTGGCAGTTTCTGATGCTGGTCAATATGGCTTGACTCCTTCAAAAAATAACAGACCTGCTTCAGCAAAGTTCAGAAATGAAACTAGAAAACAGAACCCCTGCTGGGCACCAGTGGCTCATTCCTGTAATACTAGCTACTCAGGAGGCTGAGATCTGAGGATCACGGTTCAAAGTCAGCCCAGGCAGGAAAGTCCGTGAGACTCTTCTCTCCAATAAACCACTCGAAAACCAGAATTGGCGTGGTGGCTCAAGTGGTAGAGCTGAAGAGCCCAGAGTTCAAGCCCCACGACAGACAGAAAGAAAAAATAAAAAAAAAAACAGAACCACTTTCACAAAGATAGGGCAAAGGCTCTTGCATAGAAAACTAAGATATTTTATACTGGATATGCCCAATCTTCTGTTTACCAGAGGGGTTTAATTTTAACAATATGCAATAGGCTTGCCATTTTCATAGGTGTCACATCTACTGATTCAACCAATCACAGATCAAAAGCACTCAGGAGAAAAACAATTGCATCTATACTGAACATGTAGACTGTTTTGTTGTTATTACTCCCCCAAACAATAAAGTATAACAACTATTTACATAGTATTTGCATTGTATTAGGTAGTATAAGTAGTATAGAGATGATTTAAAGTATACAAGAGGATGAGAATAGGTTATATGCAAATACTATGGCATTTTATAATAAAGGACTTGGGCGTGTGGAAATTTTGGTATAAGCTGGGTCTTGGAACCAATCCCCATGGATACTGAGGGATGACTATATTATAATTCCCTTTTGGAATTTGTTGGCAATCATTTTTCCTGATAAAATTGTTTTCCTTAAAGGAGGAAGAGTTATCATAATTCAAAGACAAAACAGAAAAAAATAATAAATTTAGCCATTTTTTAAGAAACAAGACGGCTGCATTTAAAGCATAAACAAATACATTTGAAAAGATTAGAGAAGGTACTCTTCAAATAAAGAAAGTTTTGTGATGGATGGCTGAATAAGAGAGGAAGTCGCACATTTAAATAAATAGAGCTTATCAAGAAGCTGGTCTTTCAAATATGGCCTTTTGTTGGTTGGTTGGTTTTGTGTACATCCTGGGGCTTGAACTCGGGGCCCCGACACTATTCCTGAGCTTTTTGCTCAAGGCTGGCACTCTACCTCTTGAGCTGCAGCTCCATTTCTGGCTTTTTGGTAGTTTATTGTAGGTTAAGAGTCTCACAGACATTGCTGTCCAAGTGGGCTTCATCATGGTACTCAGATCTGTGCCTTCTGAATAGCTAGGGTTAGAATAATCTAAGGACACCTGAATCAAATCTGACTTTTAATGTAAACTCCAGTGGGTCCTGCTTAATCCTGAAGTTGTTGACCACCTTTTGTAGGCAAAGATGACCACATGCTGACCTGAAATCAATTCCTTCCCATTTCCTATGTTATGTACATGCTAGGACAAACTCTTGGACTTCTCCCCAGCTCATTCTCTGTCTCTGCAATTTCCTGCTTCTAAATGTAGACCCTGAGATTGAATTCAGTAAAGGCAACTAAAACATTTTTAAACTCATTTCCCTTTCTGGTTTTCTTTTTCCTATTAAGTCTGATATATAAATATATATATACATATATATATATATGCTTAAGATCTAAACAATAATTCACCCTGCCCAACATGTACAATATTCAGCATTATCTTCAACACTATGCTCTCCTGATTTTTTTTTTTAAAACTCTGGGAAGCTACTCTTCAGCTCTCCAGGACAAGGTCCCAGTTGCTTCTTCATAATTCCAACATTTAATTTTGGTGATAAGGATCCCTTACCTACAAGCTAACCTCAAACTCCTATGGGAAGGATTTGTTCCTGTCATACTAGTTTTTCGAAGATATCTATCCCATTTTTACCCCACATTAGAATCATCCTTCTATGCATTTAAACCTTTTCTATTCATCAATTGAGTTCAACACCCATCTCATCTATGAAAGTATTAAGGTCATCCAAATCCATGGTCATATCACCCTCCACTGAGCCTCTGTAACAACTGAAATCTGTACTAGTCATTAGCATCTGTCATTTACCCTGCTATATTATTAGTCCAGCAGCATAGTGAGTATCTACAATCTTCCCTCTAAAGACTATATGATATTTGCTACTCACAGAAGGATAACCAAAGTTGGAGGAGAAGAAAAGATGAGAAAAAGCTCGAAGAACAAGCAGGTTCAAAAGAAGGTATTGTTTTTATTTATTTTTTTAAAGAAAAACAATGTAAATATGCCCTGTAATACAGGAAGGAAAATCAGTCACTAAGTGATTATCTCTCAGCTTCAGACCTGTTCTGTTATTCTCTTCAATGTGATTCTGGGCTGGGACTCTGAAAACATATTTACTTTACCAGCTGACTTCCGGTAAGGTTTTGGTAATAGGGAGCACCAGAGGAAGACAGAAAGGCTGGAGGAGGAAGACAAGACTTGCTTCTTCCTGTTTGCTACCTATTTACTTCCTGTGTGCTTCCTGTATGTGGTTCCAGAGAAGAGTCAGCTCAGCAAGGCTTTTTCACCCTGTCAGTGAAACTTCCTTCTGGCAGCAGCTGAATTCTGTTTTCAATGTTTCTGATTTGTACCAACAGTCCTCCTGCCCCCCAACCTTGTATCCCTAGACAGCTCTGTCTACCAGCAAGTGCCTCATCTTCAATTTGTGTCCCAGCCTCTTGCTAATTCAAACAACCTTCTCTTAGACTTCCGACTTTACCTCTACAAGGCTCCTTCTTTAAGCTTTTAAGTTTTCATAGCCCTACTGGTGATGGACTTCTGGTTTCATGGTAACTTCAGAATCTATTTTGTGTCTTTTCAGTTACTTAGGGTAACATTTTTATATTAAATTCTCCATTTGATAATGTATTGTCCCTGTCTTCTGACTGGACCCTGACTAATACAGAAAGAAATAGGTTAGAGGAATTAATTAAAATAATACAAAATAAGATCATTAAGAATCCAATAGAGTACTGGTGGCTCACGCCTGTAATCCTAGCTACTCAGGTGGCTGAGATCTGAGGATCAGGGTTCAAAGCCAACCTGGGCATGAAGTTCCGTGAGACCCTTATCTCTAATTAACCACCAGAAAACTGGAAGTGGCGCTGTGGCTCAAGTGGTAGAGCGCTTGCCTTGAGCTGAAGAGCTCAGGGACAGCGTCCAGGCCCAGAGTTCAAGCCCCACGACCGACAAAAAAAAAAAAAAAAAAAAAGAAATAGAAAAACTGAATTGAGAAATTTAAGGGAGGGGTGAGTTGAGGGTGGGTGAAGATGTTGAAGTGATGACACAAATCAAGATGCACTGTGTATATAAACTGCTTTATTAAAAGGCAAAACATTCATACATACCTAAAATTTAGATAAATAAGAAAAGGGATGGGCTGGAGGGGTGGATGAGAATGTTGAAAGGGATGACATTGATCAAGATGCACTGTATTCATAATTTGCTTTGGTGAAGTAACTACTTTGTACAACTGCTTAAAGATTTTTTAAAAAGTACCTAGACGTGCACTTAAAAAGAAAGAAAAACTGATATTCAAACACTTCAGAAAAACAAAGAATGAGAAAAAGAAAAATCAGAGTAAATACATCCAGTAAAAAATTCTATGTCAAGTATCAATAAATGGTCCAATAAAATACAGAAATTTTGAGAATCTATTTTTAATACAAGATCTCACAATATTCTGTCTGTAAGACACACACTTTAAACATGATGACACACCTAAGCTTGAAAGCAAATGATTTTTTTAAAAAGTACAATGAAAATAGTAAGCACAGAAAGGCTGGAGTGACAGGGTCAAAAACAGACAAGGCAGACCTTTATCAAAGATGAGCACAAACAATTATTTTATTATTAAAGAGTAAATTTATTTATTAAACAGTAAGTTGATCGGAAAGACATAATAATAATAAATACGTATGTCCCTAATAACAGAACTTCCAAAAACCACGAAGTGAAAATTGACAGAAAAAAAGGAGAGAAACATACAATCTCACAACCACAGCAGGAAATTTAAACACCCTTCTCTCAAAAATTCATATAACAACTAAATTTTAGAAATCAATAAATACATCAAGGAATAAATTGGTATTCACAATTCTACATCTAATAGCTTATCTTCAAATACAATAGTATGTTCATCAAGATACAGCATGTGCTAGATTACAAAACAAGTCCAAAAACAACGAAAAGAATTGAAAACCATTTTAAAAGGAACAGTTTAAGCAACTGACCTGAAATTTGGACTCAACTTTAGTTTGTAAAACAGTAACACAAATATCCATGTTGCTAAGCCTCTTCATCCACTGCCCAGCCTCCTAAAAATAAAAATTCTACCCCAAAGTACATTACTATGGAAGTTTAAAATACCACATATATTGGAAAGGAGAGCACAAAAAGAAACTTCCAGATGGGGAAATTAGGCACCTTACATAGATACCAATCCAACTGTCATCAGATTCATGGATAGCAATATTAGATGTAGGAAAGGTAGCAAGAATATGAAGCTTTCTATTAATGTGTCACCCTATGGAGGCAAAATAAAAACATTTTAGATATGCAAAGACTAAACTGTGTAATGTTTTAGAGAGTTATTATAAAGTATGCTTCAACCAAACAGGAAGTGAACCAAGGAAAACAAGGCATGAATTTCAGAAAATAGAGCAGTAGAGAGGCAAAGTCATTATATATTATTCTGTGGATTCTCCCAGAAAGAATAGAAGACAGAGGTTGAATGTTGAAGACTTGGTCACCAATACAGCAATATACAAAGCTATGGCTTTTAATGTTTTTTTAGGATCCTAGGACTTGGACAGGAACAGGGACTGCGTACTGTCCCTGTCCCTGAGTCCTTTTGCTCAAGGCTAGCATTCAACCACTTGAGTCACAGCTCCACTTCCACCTTTTTGCTGGTTAATTGGAGATAAGAGTCTCATGGACTTTCCTGCTGGGGCTGACTTCAAACCTCAGTCCTCAGATCTCTGGTTCTTGAGTAGCTAGGATTACAAGTGTGAGCCACCAGCACCAGAATCTCAGTGGTGGGATTTCTAAGAAGTATTTAGCTCATGAGAGTTTGGCCTTCATCAATGTGTTAATCCACTCCTAAGTTCAGGTTGGATGAGCTATTGGGAGGTGATGGAAATTTATGACATGGGATGTACTTGAAGGGAATAGGTCTTGTTCTTTATACTCTTGGGGACTGTATCTTGTCCCCAGCCATTTCCTCACCCTCCTTCTTTTTGCTTCCTAGACACATGAAGTGAGCAGCCTCCTCCATCACATGTTCCTGCTGCTGTGGTATTCTGCCTCACCTCACGCCCAGAGCAACGGAGCCAGCTTATCTTGGACTGCAATCTCTGAAATCTGGAACCAAAATAAATCTTTCTTCCTTTAAGTTGATTTTCTCAGGTACTGTATCACAATGACAGAAAGCTCCCTAACACCAAGTCCATATAGAAGCAGGAAAAGAAAATGTCTGCCATCTCTCTAGAAATAGAGCTTCTCTCTGTAAGTCGAGGGACAAAAGTTTTTTATTGAGCTACAATAGAAATATTTGAGCATTTGGAAGACTAATCATAAGTATACAGAGAAGGAAACATAAAAGGCAAGACAATTGTCAGGAGAAATATAGGGCAATATCAGGAAGTAAAACATGGTTGTAATGCAGTATTTAGTTCATCACTGAAAAATATTTGCATACATACAACAAAAACTAAAATGGTTTTATTTTTTAAAATATATGAAAAGAAAAAGTAAAAGTTATAAAAGCTACATATTTATTTATCGTGGTAATAATAGAGTTATGCACTGCTTAATGATAGAAGCATGTCTAGCAAATATATCTTTAGCAGACCAGTTCTCCATTGAATGTCAGAGTGCACATAATGTACATCAAACATTCAACATAGTCTAATAATGCAATCAAAAGACAATGTTTGAGAAGGCCACCAGAATAATATGGCATACTGTTTAAAGAAAATTCTCTGTATAAGAGTATCCTCTAAGGCTGCAATGCTTGGTAAGAAATGTATGCATTATCCTGCCCATGTAATTGTAGCCCCTCTGTACAGTATGTTCTCAAATAAAATAAAATACAATTAAAAAAAAAAGAGTATCCTCTAACATGACTATTAAAAATGCAGTCTAATAATCCATAAATCAGTAACATAGTCAATTATTGTCATCATCACATACTAAGTATGAGACATATTGTATTGCTGCGTTTTATATGACTATCAGTAAAATAGATTTGTTTGTATCAGCCTCACCACAAAAACACAAATAGTGCATTGTGCTATGATTTTATGATGGTCACAGTGTCTTGAGGTGATAGGAATTTTGCAATTCCATTATATTCTTATGAGAGTATATGCACTCTGTTGTTATCTGAACTGTTCCGCAATGTATGACTGCGCAGTAAAATATTCTTAAGATTTGTTAGTCGAGACCTAAGTGTATTATCTATAAATGAATAAACTTCACTTGGAACATTGGCTATTCTATAATAAGCACTATCAGATATTACTGGAAAGCTGAAGTTACACATCAAGAAAAAGTGCTAGAAGAATTGTGAGCTGTCTCTTAAGCAGAAGACTCAGAATAAGGAAGAAAATTATCCTGTAGCTTTTCAGTGTTACATTATTTTTTAAATAATACACAAGTATTGCTTGTATATAAATAAATGTCTAATAATAAAATAGCTATATTATAGAATAAAATATAAAATAAAAATGTTAAGGTATTGCAAATTGTAAGAAATAATTTATAATTATAGTCAATATAAAACTTAAGGGACAAAGTATGTAACATAAAAATGCATAATACGATCCTTCATTAATGGAGTTAAAATACAAAATAAAATTTAGGTATAGCTGCACTTAATGACTAAAACATATTCCACAAATAAACAAACAGGAAGTCAGGAGGTCTCCCTAAACGTTGATATTGAAAATGAAAAAAAATGTATGGGAAATTAGAGTGCTAAGTAAAAACTACGTGAAAGTGTAATGAGCAATATATACAGTATCATCATATAACTTTAGAATTCAACATAGATTTCTAACAGCTGCCAGACTATATTGTCACCTATGATCCCAAAAAGGCAACCAAAAAATGTTACCTCTCCATCGACCATGGTAAACAAAGAGCACCTATTACCCAGGTACCAGTGGCTCATGACTGTAATCCTAACTACTCAGGAGGCTGAGATCTGAGTAAGGATCAATGTTCAAAACTTGCCCGGGCAGGAAAAGTCTGTGAGACTCTTTTAGCCAATTAACCACAAAAAGCTAGAAGTGGAGCCATGGCTTAAATGATAGCATTAGCCTTGAGCAAAATTGCTCAGGGACAGCACCCAGGACCTGAGTTCAAGACTCAGTATAGGTATGTGTGCATGTGCGCGCACACACACACACACACACACACACACACACACACATACACACACAAGTGCCAATGACAAAGTAGAAACCCAATCATAGGCACTATTTATATGTTCAGGGGAAACACAGAAACATCACATTGTTTCTGTAGGGTGACACAGGTAACCAAAGCACAGCTAGTTGTCTTGGACAAAAACAGGCTACAGGCTTGACTAGGAACAACCCTCAAGCCATCCCATATTCAAAATATATTTTTAAAAATGTGCATCAAGGAGAAAGCATTAATAAAATAAAAATGTAAACAAAATATAATAGCAGTATCTGAGTAATATAGAATATTAAAATAGATTTTAAATCCTTAAAGAAATAAAAGGAAGAACAAGAAATAAGAAAATTTTCTCAAAATTAAAAAATGATGTATAAAATTAAAAAGTAGGTTAAAAGGAGTATAGAGTTATACTGATGAAACAAGCAAAAAAAAAAATCCCCAAACACTATTTTTTTTGGGGGGGGGGGGTCCGGTCATGAGGCCTGAACTCTGGGCCTGGGCGCTGTTCCTCAACTCTTCAGCTCAAGGCTAGCACTCTACCACTTGAGCCACAGCGCCACT
Organism: Dipodomys merriami; assembly: GCF_024711535.1. Classification (NCBI taxonomy): domain Eukaryota; kingdom Metazoa; phylum Chordata; class Mammalia; order Rodentia; family Heteromyidae; genus Dipodomys; species Dipodomys merriami. Next base: position 37,149,624 of record NW_027206290.1, read on the forward strand.
TCCGGCTTTTTTCTTTTTGTTTATGTGGTGCTGAGGAATCGAACCCAGGGCCTCATGCATGCAAGGCAAGCGCTCTACCACTGAGCAACCTTCCTAGCCCCCCAAACACTATTTTTAATACTAGTTTTAACACTAGTTTTAAATACTAGTTTTAATTTGGAGTGGGGCGCCAGGGGCTCACACCAGTACTCCTTAGGTACCTTGGATTTGAGGCTTACAATTCAAAGCCAGCCTGGCAGGAAAGACTCTTATCTCCAATTAGCCAGCAAAAATCTAGAAGTGGAGCTGTGGTTCAAGTGGTAGGACACTATCATTGAGCACAAAAGCTCAGTGACAATATCCAGGCCCTAAATTCAATCCCCAGGTCTGGTACAGAAAAGTTTTAATTGAATCTGTTCATAGTTATTTGGGTGTGTGTGTGTGTGTGTGTGTGTGTGTGTGTGTGTGTGTGTGTGTGTGTGTGTGTGTGTGTGTGTGTGTGTGTGTGTGTGTGTGTGTGTGTGTGTGTGTTTTGGGGGGGGTGTGTGTGTGTGTGTGTGTGTGTGTGTGTATGTCGGTCATGGTGCCTGAACTCTGGGCCTGGGCGCTGTCCCTCAGCTCTTCAGCTCAAGGCTAGCACTCTACCACTTGAGCCACACCACCACTTCCAGCTTTTTCTGCTTATGTGGTGCTGAGGAATCAAACCCAGGGCCTCAAGCATGCAAGGCAAGCAATCTACCACTGAGCCACCTTCCCAGCCCCTGGTCATAGGTTTGTAAGAACATATTGGAAAGACAGTACAGAATGATATAGAAATAGTTACTTGGAATTTTCCCAAACATGAGAGTTGAGTTCTGAGACTCAGAGGGTCCATAAAGTGCCAAGAAGGACAAAGTTTAAGAAAACATCTCACACCTAGATACAGCATCGCATAAGTAAACAATAACAAAATTAATGAGAAATTTAAAGAATTGCAGTTGTAATTCTTTTTTGCCTGTAATCCTAGTTCCTCAGAAGGCTAAGATCTGAGGATCTTTTGGGTCAAAGCTAGCCCTATCAGGAAAGTCCGTAAGTCTCTAATCTCCAATTAACTACTAAAAAGCCAGACATGTACTTGTGGCTCTAGTGACAGAGCACTAGTCTTTAGTACAAAAGCTCAGGGATGGTGCCAAGGCCCTGACTTCAAGCCCAGGACCAGCTAAAATAAGAAAGAAAAGGAATTAGAGAAAAAGAATGTCAACCTGTAAGGTAAAGAAATTACAATCATATTGACAGCAGAGAGCAACAGTGGCTCTAGAATAATTTTCAAAGTGCCAAAGCAAAACACTGAATTTAGAAGTACACCCACTACCATTCAACATGGTAGACCTAAAAAACTACTTACCACAAGGCATTTCTTAAAAACACAACAAAAATTCTATTAAATATGTATCAAATAGGGACAAAAATAGCCTTAAAGAAAAAAAGCACATGTGTGAGGAAAAAATGATAAAACAAATTAAGAAACTTAAATAAGTACAGTAATATAAATAACAATAATACAAATAATAATAAAAATAATTCTTATGCTTATAAACAGATGGAACTCTTCTACCAGGTAATTCTAGTATAGTATCAATGGATGTCCATTCAGATAAAAGCTGAAAGTTTCTACTTAGAAAATTAGATACTGATGATTAACCATAAGCTTTGATAGAAAAACATAAATTTGAATGCATATGTTGAAAATCTAAGAAAAGTCATTAAGAGAAAAACAGTTTATAGTTATCTATTTTGCAAATAAATAGAAGAAAGGGAATAAAGAAAATCAATCCTATACAAACCAATAAAGTTTTTGCTCTATTGAGAAGCATGGTAAATACAAAACACAAAATGACATCAGCAATAAGTCTTAAAAATGTAAACAAACACCTTAATTGTATTTTTAATATCCCAGGTCAAAGTCTATGAGACAAGGTTAAACTATCAAGAAATATGACTGAAAACACCCAAAGGAAAATTGGGGGCCTTAGTTTCTTACAAAAATGTAATAAAGTCAGGAAACAGGAATAAGGTTATAACTTGAGGAACAAAGTGAGCTCATCAAACATTTTGGGACAAGAGTAATAGAAATTCCTAAAGGTAGCTTAAATAAAGGGTAATATATTTACATGTGATATAAGAAGAGCAGCGGGCGGGGGGGGGGGGCGGAGGGTGGGGGGTATAGTGGTGCAGGCCTGTAATCCCCATACTTGGAATGATAGAGTAGAAGGAAGAAAAGTTTGTTAATTGTTCATTTCAGGCTAGTCTGGGCTACATAGAGAAATGTTGACTCAAAGGAAACAAATAAAAACTGAACAAATAGACAAGAGAAAATCTGACCAGTCAATGCTCAATCAATCAATTAGTCACTGAAATTCTGCCATTACATGTCTACTTCTTCAAATATATAAAACAGTGGATCTGGTACTTGTTGAAGAATATAACTACCCAGAAGAAACCTCCCAGAGCACTTTAGGCATATCCACCAGACCTATCTCCTACCAACAGTAATAGCCTAAAATAGTGCATCATCACTAAGAAATGTGAAGTATCCTAGAGTTGAGAAAAGGCACATGGTGAGAATTTAACAACTGAACACTATTGTTCTCTACTTACAGCTGAATATTGGTATTGATAAATAAAATTAACAGGCAGAATTGCTTCATTTTCTCTCCCCAGTGAAGAGAACAGATTAAATTGAAGATTGGAAGTGAAGGGGGATTAACAAGATGGAATAGGATTCTGTCTAGGCATGGTGAGAAGTAAATCTCAGAAAGGATACATGGAGAGTGGACAGCACCAAGAAATGGAGATCCTTGAGGTTTGTTGGGAGCAAATTGGTAGAAAGATGAGAGAAAGTGACTAGGATCAGGAATATCACTACTGGAGGTTTCAAAGAAGAGCAGTTATGGGTGTATGAATAGAATGAGAACAGGTAGAGCAAAAGAGGCAAAAAGCTGTGAGTCAATAGTGGGGACAGGGTCCCACAGGCAGAGAGGACTGCTCACTGAAAGATTGAGGAACATTCTGCAAGACCTAAGATAAGATCACTAGAACTAACCCTATGCTTAAAAATTGATTCATGGGCCCTTGTCAATTTCAGAATTCAATACTAATTATGTTCCCCATCTGTACCTCATCTCCCACTCAGCCACCCAAGTCTTTCAATCTTCTTCTGATCTTTCTGCCATCTGTGTGCACATGCTAATTCTTCAACCTGGAATTTCCTGTCTTTACATTTTTGTCCAACTGATTCAATTTAGTTTTTCGAATTATGCCTAAGATTACTTTTTCTGATCATCGTTCCCCAAGTTCCCAGACTGAGTTGCATGCCCCTCTTCTTCCCAAAACCCATCCTGACTCCACTGTCCTCTAGTAGCATCTAGTATAGCATTTGCAACACCATGATGAAGAGCCTGAAGGGTACTGCACCTGACATAGATTGCGATCCTAGTCTTCCATGGGATTCCCAACACATAATAGCCTCTCTGTACATTTTTTTTTAGTTTATTTTTAGTTTTATTTTTTTTGGGTCTGGTTGTGGGGCCTGAACTCTGGGCCTGGGCAATGTCCCTCAGCTCTTCAGCTCAAGGCTAGCGCTCTAGCCCTTGAGCCACAGTGCTACTTCCAGCTTTTTTCTTTTTGCTTATGTAGTGCTGAGGAATTGAACCCAGGGCCTCATGCATTGCAAGGCAAGTGCTCTACCACTGAGCCACCTTCCCAGCCCTCTCTGTACATTTTTTAAAGGATGTGCATGTATTTTAAGGGATTTGAAAGAAATTGTTTCATCACATTCCATTAAGTTGAGAAATCAAAGAAACAGGAAAAATCATTAAGTGTTTCCAAGTGACATTCAATGAAAGAGAATTAGTATGGTCCTGTGAAGTAGTTAGGAGGTAAGCAGAGAGAGTATGGGCCAATGCCAAGGACATGATCCATGAGATGAGGCTAAGCTGAAATGACAGAAAATGTGGTGTTATGTGTATGTATGTGATCCTGTGTTGCAGGAGTAAGAGAGACAAGGAACTATGAGGCCACCAACATTTGGCTGTTCACCAAATATTATCTCATGTCCTCTGCACATGAGATCTCTGAGATGGAAATTTATATTTCTATTTCACTGGATGGAAACAGGGTTCACAATGGGGTTCTGGTGGAAAGCCATGGTAATTCTTTGGACATTTTCCCCCATATGTAGCGAGATCAATGATTGGATCAAGTTTCTTAAGCAAGAAGTTCAGAATCCAAGATGAACAGAGGGTCCTGTTTTTTGTTCTTCTATGTCCTGTAATACCCTAGCACCTATGTTAACACCTAATACCCTAGCACCTATAATGGAGGAAAGAAGGAAGCAATGAAGGGAGGGAAGAAGGCAAGAAGGAAGGAAGAAAGGAAGGAAAGGAAGGAAGGAAGGAAGAAGGAAGGAAGGAAGGAAGGAAGGAAGGAAGGAAGGAAGGAAGGAAGGAAGGGAGGGAGGGAGGGAGGGAGGGAGGGAGGGAGGGAGGGAGGGAGGAAGGGAGGGAGGGAGGGAGGAAGGGAGGGAAGGGAAGGGAGGGAGGGAGGGAGGGAGGGAAGGAGGAAGGAAGAAAAGAAGGAAAGAAGAAAGAAGGAAGGAAGGAAGGAAGGAAGGAAGGGAGGGAGGGAGGGAGGAAGGGAGGGAGGGAGGGAGGAAGGGAGGGAAGGGAAGGGAGGGAGGGAGGGAGGGAAGGAGGAAGGAAGAAAAGAAGGAAAGAACAAAGAAGGAAGGAAGGAAGGAAGGAAGGAAGGAAGGGAGGAAGGAAGGAAGGAAGGAAGGAAGGAAAGGAGGGAGGGAGGGAGGGAGGGAGGCAGGCAGGCAGGCAGGAAGGCAGGAAGGCAGGAAGGCAGGCAGGAAGGAAGGAAGGAAGGAAGGAAGGAAGGAAGGAAGGAAGGAAGGAAGGAAGGAAGGAAGGAAGGAAGGGAGGGAGGGAGGGAAGGGAAGGGAAGGAGGGAGGGAGGGAAGGAGGAAGGAAGAAAAGAAAGAAAGAAGAAAGAAGGAAGGAAGGAAGGAAAGAAGGAAGGAAGGAAGGAAGGAAGGAAGGAAGGAAGGAAGGAAGGAAGGAAGGAAGGGAGGGAGGGAGGGAGGGAGGGAGGGAGGCAGGAAGGAAGGAAGGAAGGAAGGAAGGAAGGAAGGAAGGAAGGAAGGAAGGAAGGAAGGAAGGAAGGAAGGAAGGAAGGGGTTAGTGAATAAATGAAAACTGAAAAGTACTAAACATCAGTATCATGCATCATAAGTACTTAACATGAATTGTCTTATTTATCCCTAATATCTATGATTATCCTCCATTTTATGGATGACTGGAGTGAAGCTAAGAAAGTCTTAAAAATTGACCCAAGGTCACATAGCTTGTAAATGACAGAGCAAGCATTCCCAGGCCTTCCCTTAACCACTCTACTACATTTGGCATTGGTGGGTTCCTCTGAATTCGCGAATTTCTCTGGAAATGTCAACCTTCCCATTGGAAGATAGATGGTCCCTTGCTGTCCCAGCGCTATGAGGAAAAGAGCAGGATTAGTTCATGCATTTTGAACTGCGATCAGTTCAAACCTCAGCAAATCTAAAAATACACTGACTTCACTTTTAGATATTTGTCCAACAGGGGCGGAACAACTTTAATTAGTGTAACAGGACAATAGGAATTAAATTGCCTTGCACGCAAGATTTTTACAGGATGACACTGATGGTATTACTATCCAACTTCAAAGATTTGGAAGATGTTCCTGCTAACACTGGAGAATAGAAACCTGTTTTTCATCAAGTAGGCTGGCCTGACAAATTAAGTCTGTGGAGTCATTAGATTAAGATAAGAGCTTATCTCCTAGGCTGACATTTATTCTGAGGTTTTTATACTGCTCAGCTAGTAATTAGTGCTGTTGAATTTTTAACACTGCTTTGTCCAGTCATTCAAAAAAATCTAGAGGTATATTTGCATCTCTTGTGTATTTTTGGTTATTAAAAATGGAAAAGAAAAGCAAGTGAATTACTTTAGAAGGCTTGAATAATTCTTCTAAAAGTTATTCTATGGTAAAACATGCAGCTTAATGACTTATTTGCAGACAAAGGGAGCTGTTCTCCCAAATTGATAAATGTTGAATAAGGAGTTACTTTTGCTATGGGATCTATAATTTATTTTGAAGTATGCATATTATAGGTTTATTATGTTCCAGCAGAATCATTAAAACTATGATCATATGCAGTAATGGTTTCCCGCTGTTTCCCACACCCAATTCAGCAAACATACTATGGATGCAGGCAACAACTCAAAGTTTTGTGCACATATGGGTGACTATATTTTCCCCTGCTTTCTTTCCTATGGCTGACTAGGCTGTGGAAAGTCTCAGTTTTCTACTTTTCTTGCAGTTATAATAACAATTTGATTGTTATCAGATAAACTAATATATTAAGCCTGTCCATGTATCTCAACAGTCTGTCAAACAAATAATGCTTACTTTTTAAAGAAGCTTAGTTTGCAAAATTCACATTTCTACATTGAAATACTAATTAGTAATTGGATAGTTAAGACTTGCCTCTCTTTTTTGGAAGTTGATCACTTAAAGTTGTATCCTGATAATATTCCTGTCACACCATCAATTTTGTCTAAAGTGTAGGCTTTTCTCATTTCTCAGTAGGTGCTTTTAGAAAATGTGGCAGAGAATTCCATAGCTGCAGTAAATGATTTCATTCTACTAAGTTCACCTTAACATCACCGAAAAGAAAGTGATGTGGATGTGATGCCACAGGCCTGTAAGTTTAGCATTCAGGAAGTTGAGGCAAGAGGTATTTGAGGCTAGTCTGAGCTATATAATGAGACACTATCTCAAAAAAGCAGAACAGAAATGAAGAGCTTGGAAGACAAGCTCTCTTTTATTAAAACTTAACCCCTGTAGTTTTGTAGTTAACAGGTCTAAATCACTTGCTAGTCTGCCTGCAGCAATGGGTCTGAAACTATTTGTCCTGTAGACCCTCTCCCCAAAGTGAACTTCCATTCAAATTTTTGGAATTTCTCTTACTTGTAAGACATAGTTACCCTTTTTCAATACCCCAAGTAGATTCTACCACAATCTTAGCATCCCTGGAGAAAACAGGCTCTGGCTTAGCACTTGAACAAGTCAGAGAACCTCAGTTTCCTTAGCTGAAAAATAGGAAATTTGGTTAGGGTAATCTTTAAATATACCTCTCAGGTTCCCAAATTTCAGATCTATGATCTAGCCCCCTAAGATTCAAGTAGAGAAGTCTGAGTGGACAGAGAAAACTACAATGGAAGAGCATACTATGGAGTAGTATGCTCCAATTCATCTGAGGAACTTGTAGAATTAAGTTTGAAATAGCAATATAGAAATTTTCTTTTCTCATAGAAGAGGGGCAAGGGTATGTTTGTTGAGTGAAAAAAACGAATTGTGAGGTAACATAAAATATTGGGATTTGGAGTCAAGAGTTAGGTTCAAGTCTGAACTCTGACACATACTTGTTTTGTGACCTTGGAACATACCAAAACCACCTGGAACTCACTTCTCCATCAGTAAATAACTAACACATTGGGTTGTTGGCAAGAGAAATAAAATGCTAAGTGAGCATGCAGTAGATGCTCAAAAACAAAATAAACATTTGTTTTCATCCCATGTTCTTTTTCATTCTTTGGTTTTACATGAATTAAGTTGTAAAAATATCAGCATCTACCTATCACCAACTCCTACCAAGACATGTGATGTATGTTATTATTGTTCTTTCGCCTGTGTTGAGAATGGAAGAAGAGAAGAGAAAGCACAAAGCTTCCCTTCCAATTTCCCTCGGGTAATCAGGCCTGGGGAAGGTAGGCTCCAGCAGTGTGTTTACAATACTCTCCATCTCAGTCCTCAGCCTCCCCTAACTCATCCACCCCCACTCTGCCTTTCTGAAGAGCACCATGTAATTAGAGCACTAACGAGGTCATTTAGCAGAAACCATGGGTAGGGAGTAATGAATGTGCTATCAGGCTCGGAGAACAGCTTGGGCAAAAATCCAAACAGTCCATGTTCAACTCTGATGAGCCGACCTAAACTTTGAAAGCAGAGCTTGAAAAAGGTTAATAATTGGATACCCAAAATGAAAACTCTTCTTCCAAGATACCCAAAGCAAAGCTTGAACATAACCCTTCAGAGCTGTCCAGGCAGAGTGGCTTGGTGAATAAAGAAGTTCCGTGGTCTGTGGGGCCTGGCAAGATGGCAGGTGCTTCCTCATCATTCCTGGGGGGCGGGGTGGAGGGGGAAGGGTGCATAAAATAAAACACCTGAAAGGAATTTTGGGGCTTTTCTAACTCAATCTTCCTACTTGACAGATGACTTAGAGGCTATTAGTGAGCTGAAGTGGCTGCACTAGCCAATAAGGAAGAGACTCAGACTTAGTTCCAAGGTCTTAAGATAACTAAGGCCATGGTGATTCACTAGCCCATACTGTCCATTGGCCTCCGAGGGTGACATTTAGGAGGCCTTTTGGACAATGTACAATTTCTAAATAGATGAATCACTTCCAGAATAATTAAGTTCCAGTCAAAGAAAGCCATTCACACAGTATTTTGGATTCGGCATCAGCAGTAGAATTGAGTTAGAACTACTAACATTGTTGTGGCTTACAACTGAAGAGAACAAATGGAGAAAGAGAAACAGACACCAAACACCTCCAGACCCCTGGCCCTGCTGATCCCAAGGCTGGAGCTGTACCCACTGGACTCCCACACCCACAGAATGGCTGAGCAGGTCTATGCCAGCATGTGTGATACTGGTATCAGGGTGAATAATGAGCTACAGTGTTACTTTTTTTCCCTTAGTTTTAGATGTTAGAACGAATAAAATCAAAACCAGTACAAAGGCATTTTGTTATGAGTTTTTCAATCTGTTAACAGATGTTAAAAGTAAAACTACGATCAGAAGGAGGATTTTTTTGACAGTTCAAAAGGATTTTTATGATCAAAAAGTGGGAAACCATGGCTCTAGATTTGTTTATTTGCTTATTTCTGCCAGTACTGGGGTTTGAATACAGGGCTTGGACACGATCCCTTAGCTTTTGCACTGAAGACTGGCACTCTTACCACTTGAGCCACAGCTCCACTTTGGTTTTTATTTTCAGTTGTGGGTCCTGAACTCTGGGCCTGGGCACTGTACCTCAGCTCTTCAGCTGTAGACTAGTGCTCTACCACTTGAGCCTCAGCCCCACTTCCTGCTTTTTCTGCTTATGTGGTGCTGAGGAATAGAACCCAGGGCCTCATGCATGCAAAGCAAGCACTCTACCACTGAGCCACCTTCCCAGCCCCCACTTTGGCTTTTTTGCTAGTTAATTGTAGACAAGAGTCTCACAAATGTTCCTGCCTGGGCTGCCTTCAAATCAAGATCCTTAGATCTCAGCATCCTCAGTAGCTAGGATTTCAGGCATAAGCCACCAGTGCCCAGCCAGGTTTTTGTTGCTATTGTTAGTTTTGTTTTGTTTTTTTATTTGTTTAATTTGTTTTTTAATTGCTTTTGTTCCATATGTTAGAAATGTATTCATATATATATATATATATATATATATATATATATATGACTATAAGTGTTCTAAAGTAGAGAAAGAACTTCAAGTTATTGTCAATACTTAAAGTATTAAAATTCTCAGGAGGTGTTTTCATTTCAGCAAGCGTTTACTAAGTACTTACTACATACAGAACACCAAAGGGCAGTTGGGGATCCACAGAAGTATGACATTTACATTCTCTATCTTAGAATCTGAGCATTCATTTGGGCAGGGCTGAGCTACCTAGGAAGTTATTGAAGAACAGTGACGAGAAACATGAAAATTCTTAGGAGCTTCTAACTCTCTTGCATTTATTTATTCCCTTCCCTTGTATTCATCAACTGTTTTGTTAAATGGCAACTCCTTTGTACAATTACTTGAAGATACTTTTTAAAAACAAAAGATAAATAAGATATTCTCTAGACATTAAAAAAAAATAGGAACTGCTGAGTAAGCCTTTGGAGCTCTTTATGTGTATCATGCCTAGAAGAGGGAGGTGTGTCTGGGTCACCTTCTTCACACAAGTAGGCTCCTTCCCCCAAAGGTCACTCCCTTCCAGAAGCCAGGCATTTATTCAGGGCTCTGTCCCTTTTTCTTGGGCAGCCTATATTGGGCATCATATTCAGAGCTTCACACGTGTCCACATTGTTTTTCCAGCGCGGATGGGAAGCTGAGAGAAGCTCTGGCTGATGGGGAATGGAAAGACTAGGTAGGGTGGTACAATGCCAAAACAAATGCAAAGGCAGTCCCCAGGCCTTAGGGATAGGGGTCTGGGAAGGCAGTTCTTGTGGCCTTAACCCCTACTCCCTTGTTTGACTTTGAAAACAAAGTCATGATAAAAGAAGAGATTATCAGCTAATTCAGGTCTCAATACACAACAGTACAGAACAAATTTCCATGGCCACAGATGCAGTTTTAAAATTAAGGAGCTAAGAAGAAATTTTCTACCTCTCCAACACACCTTACGGTGAGAGAACCCATTTAGAAGTTGATAATACCTTGATGGTGTGTGTGTGAGAGGCAGCATCCTGGATGTGAACCCAGATTTTGTAGAGTTGAAGTTAGGTTCAGACTCCAATTTAGGTATATCATAGCTGTGTGATCCTAAGCAAATTGCCTAGCCTCTTTGAATCCCTTCTTTCATTCTGGAATGAAGAATGCAAATGCTCGTAAGATGACTGTGAAGACAACCTGAGACAAAAGATGACAAGATGCATGACACACAGTAGGTCACAGTAGGTCCTCCTACTGTGTGTTGTTACTCTAACTTGAAGTCCTAACCCTTTCCTTCAGGAGGGAAAATCAACAGGGCTGCTCCATCAGGATGCAACAGCTGGCACAGGGAGCGATATAATCACATTGGGGAGGAGGGAGAGCCCCCCACCCTCCAAGTCAAGTGTACTTTTATGGATAGAGTAATTTGCATCTTGTCAAATGTTCCCTAACATTTTGCAAAAATTCCCCAAATGTCAAATTAGTGAGTAATCTGTACAGTACTGCACATCTTGTTATCCGCTGACTGATTCATAACATATTTTGGGTGTCCCAGACACCAGTCCAAATAAATGTTAGTAAATAAGGGAAATCATCTTTCTCTTCCCCAGCTTCTTCTTCTTCCTCTCCCCCCTCCCTCACACAAAGAATGAAAACCTTGAGGCCATGAGGTCTTGCAGTTGATTGAACTATCCTCAATGTCCCCTGATAAAGAAGTAGACCATGGGCCCAGCCTGAAGCAGGCAGGGGTAAGGCAGGAGTAGGGAGAGAGTAATACTGTGCTCCCTGGCTGACTCAGATTTATATAGGTCTCTTTGGTCTGTCTTTCCCAAGTCCCTTTTACTTATTTAACAAACACCAAGCTAGAACTAGCTACATGTATACATCTCTAGAGTTCATTTTTAGGGAAACTGTCATACAGGTGGGCTGTAAATGCTTTGTAAGTCTAACTACTCCCAGAAAGCAGGCACCAAGTGAACCCCATTTTGTAGATGACAAACTGAGGATCCACCAGACTGAGTAAGAATACAACAGCTGGAGGAAGCAGCCGAGCTGTGCTTTCAAAAGAAGGCTGTCTGTTTATACAGCCCTACACTAGACCATGAGGTCATAACTTACATCAATACTAAAAAAGAAGTCTAGCTTTGGCTGGCTATGTATGGAAAAAGATGGAGAGCTCAGGGCAACCCTAAGCAGTGAACGTCAAGTGGCTCCTCTCTGGAACATTCCTTAGTCATCATGGCCTCTGAATTAATTAAATGGGAGATACTTCTCAAAACTGGATTGACAGCTGCCTTGAGAAACCCTCCTCGGTTCTGCTTTTGCATTGTGTTTACCTCACTTGAAGAAAATTAAGACCAAGTCAAGTTGCTGAAGCTACAAGCTATTTATGCATGTGCTTTCTTTATGATAGTTGCCTAAACCTTTTTCTTTTTCAGTCTGCTAACTTTTCAGAAACTATTAAGAAGGAGAGTGACAAGAGGCTAGGAAGGAACAAGAGAGGGGGGACCGGAGGGAGGTGGCACATAGGCACATAGATGGGTTATGTATATATCAGAGTGGTTTTCAGGAGAGGATTTCCATCCTGCTCCAGCTCCAGCTCCGGCTCCTCATTCTCTCTCCAGAGCTTGGCAGAATGCAGGTGTTCTGTGATGAAGACATCAGAGGAGTCTCAGTTTTACATGTTACTGTTAGATTAGGACCAGAATGACCATTCCTGGAAAAACATTGCTGAGATATATTCAGGAGTGGGTAGATTTAGTGGTCAATGCTTAAGCACCAAATACAGGCATTTGAAAATCTAGTTCATTGGTATTGTCCTTTAAGGACCGGTCCCTATTTTTCTTCTCTCTTGTCCTCCCTCAAAATGCAGTTTGGACTGACTACAGCCTGGATTTACTTACCTAAGCCTAAGAGACCAAAAGATGCCCTAGAGCCCCCTCTTCTCTATGTTTAGGATGAAGGCCAAAGAAGCCTACATCTCCCCTCTCCTTGGCTCCCAGGTGATTGTCCTCTACATCCAGTTGCTTATAAGTCAATGGCTCCCAAGACTACAGAATTCCTGCATTCCTACGGCTCCTGGCCCAGTACAAAGCACCATCACCTCTTCTGGACTACTGTCACCATCCTAGCTTGCCTTTCTGCTTCCAGTCTTGTCTGCTTTAATCACCATCCATGCAGCAACTAAAGCGGAAATCTGATGGCGTCCACAGAAACTACTGTCCAATCTCCCGGGCTTGGTTGTTTGTGTGCTCTGACCCCTGTCTTTTCTCCAGTCTCCTTTTTCCCCACCCTTCTTCCAGGGCTGCATTTCACAGTCGGGGTGACATGTCCTGAAACACAGGCCATGTTTCCTTACCTGCTTCATTTCCACGCTTCCAGCTTAGCTGCAGTTCCAGCTCGCACCACAGCTGAGAGCCCGTCACCAGTGTGGTCTAGGAGTGCTGGAATCCCCACTGGGGAGGCCTCAAGCAGATAATTGACAAGGGCAGCAGAGTCATCATTAAAAAGCATTGTTCAGGCCGGTGGTGCATGCCTATAGTCCCAGCTACTCAGGAAGCAGAAGCAGGAGCATGGTGACCCAAGGCCAGCCCAGGAAAAGTTAGTAAGACTCCATCTCAAAACACAGACAGCCAAAGGATTTGACTGTGACTTGCTTAGCAAGTGTGCAGTTTGGAGTTTATCCCCAATACCAACCCCTCCCACACACACATCAAAACATGAATCCTACTATTTCATTTCTAAAACTCTCCAATCTCCACCTGAAATTAAATTGAAATGGCTGTTTCCCCACATACAGGTGATTTCCAAGCCTTACCCACTCTCAAGCCAACAAAATTTGCTTGAAATCCTGCTCAACAGGGCACCTGCCTACACTTCTACTATTTTGTCTCCCTATACTAATCCTCTTTGTTCCTTCTGGCCCCAATGAGTTCCTTTCTTTTCCCTCAAACACAATGCTCCAGCCTCAGGGCCTTTGCATTCATTGTGTCCTCAACCTGGATCACTCTCAACAGCTGTTCATGTTGCTTCAGCTCAAGGTCACTTATAGTGTCCTTGTCTGATCACTAACCAAAATAACACCCCTAAAATAAGTCCTAGTGCTGTTAAAAATTACCTTGTTCCTTTTTACTGTGTGCTTTTTTATATGTATTTTTTATTGTAAAGATACTGTACAGAGGGGTTACAGTTACATGAGCAAGGTAATGAGTCCATTTCCTATCGAGCATCGTTACCTCCTCCTTTGTTTCCCCCCTACCATCCCTTTCCTCCCCATCTCCCCAACTCCTCCCTCTCCCCCCTCCTGCAAAGTTGTAAAGTTCATTTTCAACATAGTGCCTTATATATCTCATTGTTACAATGGGTCATTCTGAGTTCTTTAGTGTGGCATCCAAACACATGCATAGACTCCAGAAGAAAAGGACTTCATTTTCAACTGTTTCTCATATACCTACATCAGCTCTTGACATTAGGTGGTACTCAGCAAATACTTGTTGAATGAGTAAGTGAGTGAGTGAGTGAGTGAGTGAGTAAATGCTGAGCAAAACATGATAAAGAATGGAGCACTCAAAGAACACGTGGAAGCTGGGAGCTGGTGGCTCACACCTGTTATCCCAGCTACTCAGGAGGCTGAGATCTGAGGATCACGGTTCACAGCCAGCCCAGGTAGGAAAGTCTGTGAGACTCTTATCTCCAATAAACCACTCAGAAAACTGGAAGTAGCGCTGTGGCTCAAGTGATAGAGCGCTAGCCTTGAGCTGAAGAGCTGAGGCTGAGGGAGAGTGCCCAGGCCCAGAGTTCAAACCCCACAACCAACGAAGCAAAAAGAAAACGAAAAGAAAAAAAAACACATGGAGGACTTTAACAACATGTTTTTATTATTGCTATGTCATAAGAGTTTCTTCTACAAATCCTAAGTTCTTTTGGATAATATCACTATAGAAAAGGTCACTGGGATTGACTTTTAAGATACAAACATATACATTATAGTTGTTTTTAGTTGGGTTTTTCAGTTATTTTTATTATCATCAACTAGTCATACAAAGTGTTGCATTTTAACAAGTCAATGCTTCTTTTTTTTGGGGGGGGTCCGGTCATGGGGCCTGAACTCTGGGCCTGGCACTGTCCCTCAGCTCTTCCGCTCAAGGCTAGTGCTCTACCACTTGAGTCACAGCGCCACTTCCAGCTTTTTTTCTTTTTGCTTATGTGGTGCTGAGAAATTGAACCCAGGGCCTCATGCATGCAAGGCAAGCGCTCTACCACTGAGCCATCTTCCCAGCCCCAAGTCAATGCTTCTTGATCGTAAGTTCCCTTCTCCCATTTCCTCCCCTTCCCTTCATCATGAGAGGATTGGTGAGAATCACAAACTATCTTCACAGTCAGCCCAAGCACTTGGAGATCTAGTGACTTACCTAGCTTTTGTCATCAGCAAGGACCAGGCCAATTGACAAGGCAGAACCAGTGGGTTGCTTCTCCAGGCTACTGGAGAAGAGTCTGCTTATATGAAAGTCAACTGTTTGGTTTGTCATCAGCAGGGACCAGGCCCAGTGACAAGGCAGACCAGTGAGTTGCTTCTCCAGGCTACTGCTTATATGAAAGAGTCTGCAATAATTCAACTGCTTGGTTTCTCAGTCTGCTAAAAAACTCTCCACTAAGTAACTATTCTTTTTATAGTTAGCATTGCTAGTTGTTTCTTTGTTTCCTTTTTCTTTTTCTTTTTGGTGCCAATCCTGAGACTTGAACTAAGGGCCTGTGCATTTGTCCCTGAGATTCTTTTTCTCAAGTCTGGCTCTCTACTACTTGAGCCACAGTGCCACTTCCAGCTTTTTCCTGAGTCATTTAT
>NW_027206290.1:37170000-37185000 GCF_024711535.1 Dipodomys merriami
TTAACAGGATTAGAGTTCAACAAGTTATTGCATGTAAATTTATTGCTAAGCTCTACCATTGTTAACTCTAATTGAATTATTAGATGATTCCTTCTTCTTCCCTTAATAGCCATGAAATGGAAAAATAAATGTTATTATCCTTTCCAAACACAGTATGTCATCAAGAGGGCATTACAACTTATTTTCATAGATAAGCAAAGATAGCTGGATCAAGGAAAATCAAATAGGTTTGAAATGTTTTAGCAGGATGGCATCAGCTCCCATCATCTGGTGACAGACTAACCAATCAGGAGGTTCTGTGTGATAAACCTCTAATCCTAAGAAGGCCAGGGAAAACCATGATAAAGTTCATATGTCAGACTCAACTGTGTTGACAGCATCTAGCTTGAGCCAGTTTCTCACCTTCTCTAATGTTAAGCTAGCTTACGCTCTCTCCACTTCCTGCTTCTGCGACTACAAATGTAGGTAACATGCTCCTCAAAGTTGCATGGTGGGGATAACAATTCCAAAAGGATGTCTGGCCCATATAATTGTTTATTAAATGTTTGTTTCTCTCTTAAACTACCTTCTACCAGCCATTTGGTCTGAGTTTATGGAACTGTAAATTTAGAGTAACATCTGCTTAACAAAAACATTATTACCTTGCGTCAAAAAATTACATAATACACTCTAAGCCAAAACTAAATCATTGAAGTGCTAGCCATTGTTTAGAATTAATGTACATCATCACTTCCCTTCATTAGAGCCGACAAGCCAATATATGGCTATAATCATTTTCAAAGTGAACTGAAGAACTTCTAATTACCCCTTAAATCAGAGAAGATACTACATCCTTTGGTGTTTCAGTATTTATGATCCAAAAGTGTCATCCTCAGACTATAAAACCTTTTTACCTTGAATGAATACATGAAATGTGTGGCAAATATAGCTATTGTTGGTAAATTCCTATTTAACAGATGGGCAAAATAAGGTAGTAAGATTAAATGATTAGCCCATGGCTAATACTTGATTAGAAAGACAAATTTAATCAGAGTTGCCATTTGACTTCCCTTCAGGACTAGAATTAGATTCCAAGTATTTCCTGACTTCCAGCTCAGTGACAATTTCACACTAGAGTTCAATATGTATTTTAAAAAGAAAGGAGGAAGAGAATGCATGGCAACCTTAATTT
Source organism: Dipodomys merriami (assembly GCF_024711535.1). Lineage (NCBI taxonomy): Eukaryota > Metazoa > Chordata > Mammalia > Rodentia > Heteromyidae > Dipodomys > Dipodomys merriami. Next base: position 37,171,172 of record NW_027206290.1, read on the forward strand.
TTATGGAATCCTACTAAACACAGTGAGGCACACTCTGCTTTGGCTGGTTAGATGATGCAGAAACCCAAGATGCTAATAATATTAACAACAACAACACATAGAATGCTCGTAACATCCAAACAATCAAAAAGAAAGCCTTCAATTACCTAGTCTCAGAATGAAATTTGGCCATAGAAGATATACAATTCCCTGAGTCTTTAAGACAAAGAAATCAAATTACTTTGGGGAAGGTAAGGAGATGGTCTCATAGAACATGTAGAAATCATCCTGAGTGGGTAGGTAGACTTTGTTTGTTTGTTTCTTTACTAAGTCATCCAATTCTGATCAGGCCCAATCGCTCAACTGCTTAACCCCATTTTGTTTTGGGAAATAATGTCACCAGAGCTGGATAAAAAACACAATAATGCCTCATTATCATGCCATCTGTGTGCAAAAGATGGGAAATCCAGAGGCAGAATCCTTTGGTAGGCCTGTTGGAAATCAATTCAAGGAATACGTGTGTGTGTGTGTGTGTGTGCATGTGTGTGTACATGTGTGTGTGTACACATGCACGCATGCATGCACTCATGGATCACAGCTTAGAGAAAAGTATTAAAGCAACACATTTACTTGGCCCACAATGAAGACTGTTGTGTTTTCGAGAGCTCCAAAGCCACACAGATCCTTCTCTCTAACACATACACTTGAGGGAAAAAAATACTGAAAATATGTTTTACTACTTGAAGAGGGTAAAAACCAATTGCTTACAGCATGAGGCTGATAGAGGTTTGTGAATTACACACATTCCCATTAAAAGAGTCCTAGCTACAAACCTTAGCATCAAATCCATTTAGGATTGTCTGTCCTTTGAAAATTAGCTCTGTTTATCTGCCTGATTCACTCACTAACAAACCAGAAGACTCAAATCTGTACCTTCAACCCTTTTTCCCCAACTCCCACCGCCTCCAGTCTCATTGAAGAGTAGGTTTACATTCCCAGGGGCTGTTGCTCTAACATACACCAGAGGCAAGGTTTTTTGGTACCCAGACTCCATCTAGAACAGTGGAGTCTGCTTTTTTTCTATTGCAATTCTCATTTCACCTCTGCTCTCCCTGACACACCTGTGAAGTGTCACCAAATGCTATATCACATCAACTTTTTGAAACTGCCAACACTGCTAATGTCTGACAGCGCCTGATGCCACAGGCTTGCACAGGCTTTGAGTCCACAAAAGCATAGTTTGAGTTTTCTATGGCACAGTAACAGCACTTGAACAAAGGGTGAAGGGTCTTGTTGGCAGCCATTACATGAGACAAACAAAACTACTGAAATTAGGAGTGTGGTGGGTGAGTTTGGGGGAACCTATTCAGCCTACTTATGTGTGCGCCTGCACGTGTGTGTGTGCACGTGTGCACATGTGCTTGCACACACGTCTGCACTAGTCCTAAATAGACACTGCCCTGAGCTTTTCTGCTCAAGGCTAGCACTCTACCACTTGAGCCACAGCTCCACTTTTGCTTTTGTGCATGTGTGTTTAATTGGAAATAAGTTTCATGTACTTCCCTGAAGGGGCTGGCTTCAAAGCTGGATACTCAGATCCTACTCAGCCTCCTGAGTAGCCAGGATTACAGGCATGAGCCACTGGTGTCTGACTCAGCCTTTTTTTTTTTTTTTTGTCGGTCATGGGTTTTGAACTCTGGGCCTGGGAGCTGTCCCTCAGCTCTTCAGCTCAAGGCTAGTGCTCTACTACCTGAGCCACAGCACCACTTCTGGTTTTCTGGTGGTTAACTGGAGATAAGTCTCACAGACTTTCTTGCCCTGGCTGGCTTTGAACTTCAATCCTCAGATCTGAACCTCCTGAGTAGCTAGGATTTACAGGAGTGAGCCACCGGCACCTGACCCTCGGCCTACTTCCTGATATGCAGCAAGACCCCAGACCTTTAAACTCCCTGGAAGAGCCAGGCACTTGCTCCTACTATTCTTCCTTCTCTCCGTTCATGATAGAAAATTTGTCCTTAGCCTAGAATTTTAAAATAGTTTCTGTTACAAACTCCATAAACATCTATTCTCACTCTCTGCCCAACAAAAGTATTTTTAAAAATCTATAGATTGTTTTGGCCACTGTCCATACCATTTATGATTCTGGGAACAAAAGGCATTCACTGGATGTACTGGACCCTTAGTGTATGCTTGTATGTATGTATGTATCCAGGTTTGGGTCATGCTTCAGAAAGCAGTAGAAATAAGCAGTGAAGCACCTGAGTCCTGGTACAAACTCGCCTGCTACCTCTTAGTGAATAACCTGATCCATACACGTGGGTTGCAATAGGCACGTTCTTTCTTGCCATTAACTACTGATACTCTGTTGTTTTGAGTCCACCAGTATGTTAATGCATGCATATTTTCCAGGCCCTTACAACCTAAGAAGATATGTGTATAGCCATCCATAGCCAATGAAAAAGTTGATTTAGTTTTCAGGCAGAAAGAAACACACTGGCTAATGTTATGTAAGAGAGAAGAATGCAAAGAGCCATTGGGCTGTGAGTTACTTCATGAAATACCATAGAGAAACTATGGGCTTTGAAAACTGGTACTCTGGCACAGAAATCCATCCCAGTCAAAAATCCACACAAGACAATCAAAGGCTTATGTTTAACCTTTATACTAACATCGAAGAATGCTTCATTTAAGTGGTGTAGACATTATTCCTTACTATCTTTCTCAGTGTAATAAAAAACAACCAGATACCGTAAATATAACCTGACTTATAGAATTGTAACCCCTTTGTATAACTACTTGATAATAAAAATAAATATAACTATGGTCTAATGGCGTATTACAGTAATTTATTTAGTATTGACTTTTTTTGGACTCTACCAATTAATAGGATAATAGGAAGTGCAGCCAACAAAGTTTTAAAAATCATCTTAGAATTATAAAGTTTCCCTTTGACTATTTGACTAGTTCTATCTTAGAACAAACAGATACTATTTTTTATGAGTGTTTTTCACATATCCTAGTACACATAAGATTTTCTGATTTTCATGTGTATTACTTCTTTTATTCTTATATAACTATGTGATGAGTTTTACATAACTCAGCTCATTGGCCTTTTTTGTGGTTGATGCCACATAGCTCATTCAGATTTTAAACACATTATTTATTAGTTTATGTGGAAAGTATTTATCCAATTTATTTGCTTTCTGGAGTAAGATGATGACTACAGTCTGGCTTTTACTCAGCAAACTTGTGGGCAGAGTTATCAACTTAAACTTAATTATTCATCATTAAGGAGGTGAGATTTCTCAGAACTCAAAAGATCTAAACAGGCAATCTAAATCAGTTGGCAATTTAGGATGGATCAAGATAAAACAAAATGTTTTAATATTTTAAGAAAAGAAACTAATTCTAGCTCTGTGGATGAAGCATATCTCTGCTGCAATCTAATGATTTATAAGGCAATTCCATGAAAATATCCAAATGTCAGCATTCAAACAGAAATCTGGGCACTTGGGGCCCTACCATGTTGGAGACTAAAGCAAAAGGAGAATAAATAACACTCATCCAGCATTTATTTAAAACTGTGATATTCTATTCTTTGTAGATTTATTTTGCATTCATTCTATCTTTTAAAAATACTGCATGAAACCATTCATTACTAAGTTTTTACCGCAAACTCTTAAATTTTATACCCCCAGTGTGTCCCAACTCATTTTAGACTTGGCCATGCTTAATAAGTTACCTCTCAGAGCATCAATTACCTCATGTATTAAACTAAATAATAATAATAATTAAGAGGATTACTGTGAGGACTGAATGAGATTCTAAGTACTTATTTGTTGTAAATGTAATGTGCAGAGATGTTTACAAATCTTTATGCGGCTCCAAGATAAAGTTATTAAACATTGTATTTAAAAGATGGAAGGCGTATGCCAAATATAGTTCCATGATGGATGACAGAAATTGAATTAGAAGCCTTAGAGGAATATTCAAAACTTAACACACCCATCTCTACAATCCCTTTCTAAATTAAAAAAAAGAAAGAAAGAAAGAGCATACAGTCATAGCCCAAACAATCAATTTTCTTTCCAGGTTTCATAATTAAATCTTCATTTGTAAATTCACTTTGTCTCTGATTTCTGAAGCATTCCACTCAACCAAAAGGAAAGATTAATTTAGGAAGAATGTCTTTAGCAGTTTCTTCTTACGTAAAAAAAGAAAACTACAGCTCAAACAACACAGGTGAAAGTGTATGAATATGAAAACTGTTTTTGAAAACGTTAAGGATATAACCCTTTTGATTGAAGATCTTGCTAGGCAAGAGGAAGGTGAGGCGCCGCCACTTCTTGTGAGCTAATGATTGTTCCCAAGCTGGTTAGAATGCAGTGCTAATTGCACTTTGAAAACACCACCTCTGAAATCTTTCCTCTTAGGATCTAACATCAATGTTTCACAATTTCAATAAAACCGTTGCACTTCACCTTTCTCAAGAAATCCTGAACTTGAGATGGGCAGTGCAGATCCAGCCTTCCTCTCCCCAGCAGGACTGGGTCTGATCTTAATGAAGCTCATACAATGTAAGGCTGCCCTCCCCAGTTTTTGAGGGAACTCAGACAATGGTACTTTGGTGACTCAACTCAGACTTGCCTATTCTAACGGAGTCATTAAACAACTTTGCTGTGTCATTCAAAGAAGTTATAACAGAATCAATTGATTTCTATCCTATGCTTTATTAGTTGTGATTTAGGAGAGAGAATGGCCCTGTTTACACAGCTGTAACATGTCAGGACCTGTAGTACATTATTGGCTTGAGGCCTCTGAGTTGCAGTCCATTCTCAGCAGAATCAATCTGAACTTGAAAACATTCCCTCTAGGAAACATGCACGTATCTCCTAGCATAAAGCACTTGTACAACTGAAAATAGTATTCATTTGAGGTAAGTCACAAGTTCACCTCTCTGAAATGGGCCCTGACTTGTCATTGCTCTCTGTTGCACATGTCTCTTAACTAGGCACCTAGCATCAGTAAAAGCTTTCCACCTGGTTGCTAGTCCAATCTCTGACTCTGCAAGTGGGAGTTGCTGGCTGTTTAACATGCATTCAGAGCATTGCCAATCTAAAATGGCTGCTCAGTAATACTTTAATTGCAGTTTCATGGAAACAAATTGCTATTTAACTGCAATAAGCATTTCTGTGACTTGGCTGGACTGACAATAGAATAGGTGTCTCAGTAACAAAGTGACAACTCACATTAACTTGTGGATGGTCTGTTTCCAATGGCCTCTCAGAGGGACAGGTACTTCAACACCCAGGTCTGAACTCCCTAGGGAGGAGAAAGGCCTTGGAAAACCTCTTCTTCATTTAAACACAATTATTTACTTTATTATTTAGGCTACAAGAAAATTCTTCTGTAGGCTCCTGATATATAGCTCGTGGATGCACTGTATTTGTTATATAATTTATTAGCCCTAAGAAATATTTTATATAAATAGTATTGCGTATTAGAATCTTTACTGTATTGACATTTAAAGCCATTTAATTTAAGAGCTTCATTTCAGATGATTAGTTGTTTCAAATATCAGTGTTAATAAGGGCAAAAGAAAGAATTTAAATATAGTTAATATTAACAGGATGGCAATTTCACAGGCTTCATTTTTGGTATGACAGTTTTCTCATTTTGTATTTTTATAAGACACTACAGTCCATGTTAAACTATTTCCTAATAAATCATGAAGAGCTGGAAATAGTTTCTTGGAGCAAATGATTTGGTTTGGAAAGGCTTCGGGCTTCCCTGCTTTGCAGGATGTGTAAATCTAACTAGACAGTTAGATACGTTTAAAAAAAAAATTAAGCCCTTTCAGAGGACAATCTTTTTACAAAATTGTTTCATTAGCAAGAGTGACAATTTGTATGATTGAGACATTCTGTATCACAAACATAATTTATTTTTATCAGTTCAGCAAAGCTCTGTAACATTTGCTTATATATATGTATATATATATTTTTTTTTTTAATTAAATTGTACCTATAAGAACAAGGGCCATCTTGCTATATGTTGTGGTTAACATTAAATAAATCTTTTATGAAACGTGGTATACAACTCATTAATCCCATCACAAATGAATGGATGGAAAGGTGGATATAATCTTGGATTTCTTTTTTTTTTCTGGATGAAGAACTGGATACAGTCACTGCTCACATCAGAACAAACCCGAGTGTTTTTAGTAGCTTTCTATCCACAGAGCATCCCCATTAGAGCTGGGTTTTATTGTTTGAAATGCCTCTGGTTTCAAGAAAGTGTTTTACCTAAAGCAAGACTACTACTTAAATATGTTCTATTGTATATTCATAGCTCCATTAGTCCTTCTCCAATTTAGCACATCAAAGAGAAGGCTTCATCACTTGCATGTGGATTATACTAACATGAGTGACATTTGTAATCTTATAGGTCTGCAACTTAAGAAATGCTTTTAGAAGCTCGTTATTAAATACTCCGCAGTGCTTCAGGAACCAGCCACATAATAGTTCATTTAAAGTCTGATGACCTTCACCCTCCACATCACCACATGCCACACTAGATTACTTACTAAAAGTTATTTACCACCTCCTTTGAATTTCTATACTGCCTCGGTCATGAGTACGTAGGCTACAAATATATAGAAGATGCTCACAATTTCCCTCTGCTTTCCAGAGAAGACTAAATTCTTTGAGAAAGTATGTATTCTTTTTTTTTTATGTGTAAGTGAACATTTGGAGAAATTCCTCAAGTATCAAACAGATACTTCTAAACATGTAATTTTTCCCCTTGTATCTTTTAACTTGCATTGACTTTTTATAAAGCTCTGACAAAATGATTCAGTTGAAGTCTGTCTTTTAAATTCTGCTACAGGAGGTTAACACGTTTGTAGCTTGAACAACTGATATTTTGTCTGACCTGGAATCTTTGAAAGCAAGAAGAGCCAGAAGTTCTCTGTGTGACTGAAAAATGTTGAGGTGGATCTCTTCCTCTGACCTATTGCTATTCTCAGAGAAGGTCTATATCAGGAGCTTTTCTGGAACAAAATCAAATCAATGCCATTTCAAAGAAAGAAAACAAGACCTATAAACACACCTAGTTTGAGCAGCCTGTGAATGGCTCACATATAATGAGCCTGCTAGGTGAACCCAGCAACCAGTCCCGTATCATTTGGCTTTTCCTCATTCCTGCACAGTCCCTGCACAGCTCACCTGGGACCCACTCATTTCTAGGACTTGTGCCTTCATGAGGTACTCTCAGGACCATGCAGATGTTACTGTGATGACTGCTACCTACAATTAACAATGACTTCAAGAATCCACTGAAAGAAATTGGAATCCTCCTGCAACAAACTCATGGAAAGGCAATCAGTAGAGAACTCTAAGAGGAAAACAAAATAAACAAGTCCACACAGTTGAAAACCTCACCAGGAAAGGGCTGCTTTTACCCACCAAAGATCACTATCAGAGTCCCAGAGCCCTACAGTTAATTGCACTTCAAATTATACACGGGTATGGTTTAGAAATATTATTTCCTTCAAAGGCTATAAATGAACCTGATAAGAGAACAAGATGGCTGTGCCAGATTTTTTAACATGCCTTTCATCAATACCCAAGGCTTTCTTATTGAGAAAAAAAGAATAAACAAAATAACTCAAGAATCCAATAAGTATTTATGTATGAACTACAAAAGATTCATTGTGTTATAGATGTGTAATGAAGTGTTGTTAAGGGAATATTCTGAGCTTATAAAACTACTCCCATTAGAAATATTGCTTTGTACCCCAGCCAAAAATGACAGTTAAGTCATTTGAAGAGTACCTTACTGGCCCAGAAGCTAAATAAATACAGATACCATTTCTTTCACCCCAAAAATTTAAAGTGAGCTTGTTATAAAGTACAACAGCAGCAACAACAACAATCTCGTCTATTTTCCCAAATTACAGAAGAGAAAAATCAGTGTGTGAGCCCAAACTCCATTGAATTCTTTTTCTTTTAAGTTTTTATTATTTAAATACACCATACTAGAGCAAATGTCTCTGAAAATATCACAAATAAAAGATTTTTTTTTCTTCATTCAGCAAATTAGAAGTAGGAGGAGATTTCTACACAGTAGCTGCTATGAGCCTGACCTTTTTTTTCCGTTCTTTTTTTAATTCTTTGCCATGGAAGTAGCAACATTAGGACAAAAACACTTACATGCATACATACATTGTATTTTACAGAGTTACAATAAAAGTGTTTGTGATAGAATATCACAAAAGCCACATCTCTTTCCTTTATCTCATGTTCAGTTTGATTGAAACACGTTTCCTTACAACACTTAAATATACAAAGAGCAAATAGAATGTTGTTAAGGTAAAACACAGGGTACAAACTCCGGCCAGTGCCCTGCTAATTGTTAATGAGGATAGAAAGCAGATTTGAATGCTTCTTTTAATTAGCTTCATTAGTCATTTCCCTCCCCCCAAGCTCCCTCCCCCCCGAAAGATGTCCTCCGGTGGATGTTTTTTCATTTTTCTCTACAGTCTCCCATTAGCCCAGGTTCATGGAGTCCTTAATGTTCATATTCAGTCATTTTAATACACCAATAAATGCGGGAAGGGCAATCAAGACTAAAGAAGGTGCAATGGAGCTGGCACTGGTGCTAGCTACAAAGGTGACTTGTCTACTGAAGACACATGGGATCCACCTGTGATGAACAAAATCTGAGATGAAGGCACGCATTCTGCATTACTCTGACCTTTTAGCAGACCTGTAAGAAATAAAAACGGGCATCTTAGCTAAAATGCTAAATTTGAGAGATATTAAACTCAAACATGACTGCTTTGGTCTTCTCTATATTCACTAATCTTCTTTTATTAGATTACTTTCCAACTGTGACTTGATGGAGGCTTGCTACGCGACTCACTCCAGCAGTGAGGAACTAAAGCATCACATTTTCTAGTTTTACCAGCAGAGAAAATGAGATCCTAAATGGTCTTGCATAAAGTTTCTGATGTAAAGTTCTACAGTGAATTGCTTTAACTCCGTTAAAACAAGCTTCTCTCCCAAAAGACTACACTCTAACATCTTGCCTCATGGTAGGATCTTGAACTTTTTTTTTCTTTTTTTAGCAACAAAGTCCCTACCTAGGAAGTTGGGGTTAATACACTCAACTGTGTACCCTATGGCAAGTGACTTCAACTGGCAGTGTCTAAATTTCCTCATCATTAAAGTAAGAACAATAACATTGCTATGAAAATTACGTAGTATATAAGAAAGCACTTTCAACAGTATCTGGCTCCAAATAAAAGCTGCATAAATGTTTGCGGGATCAGTATTTTCCTGTTCTCCCCATGCTATTCATATATGTCAGTCTTTATCTATGGGGCCCGAATGCAAAAAAATTATGTTCAAATATACAGGTATTATTTTTCACTGAGCATTTCTTATTTGTTATTTCACTTAATGTTACATAAATGTTGTAAAGCTACAACTCGATACACACAATGTACTAATAATGACTTGCAATAGATTATAGAATATAATTCAGTGCCAGTTGAACTTCAACATCTCCACTTAGAAGAGGCAATTGACAGTCATGAAATACAACATTTGCACTTATCAAGATGAAATAATATATATTAGGTTTTGGTGAGTTTTTTAAAATGACATTTTGAGCTTGTAAGGAACGTCTTGTCTCACCCTTTCGCTAACTTACCAAAAGCCTGAAGTCTATTAGGAACTGCAACCCCCCACTTCCAAGCTAATTAAAGTGGTGGAGGCTTAATTCCCCAGAGTGGAAGCTCAGTGTGAGAAAGGTAATTTGTCTGTCCAGAACAAAGATCCAGCAGCAGCCAGCAAGCATATTTAATAAATGAGCATCAAATGTCCTCTACGATGGACACACACAACACCAATTATGTAACTATGGGGCAACTGTGGAGTGATATGTAAACTAGAAGGCTCACTATCTTCTCCAGACATAATCTAAGTCTCACTTCACTGAAATGCACAGACAATTCCTAATAGCCCCATCACACTTTGGAATGGAAGGAAGAATTCCAGGGTAGGCAGCAATTGGCAAAAGAAAAGAATTAGCCCAATTCCTTTTTCATATCATTCTAGAAAGCAACATTCTCCAGAGCCTAGCCTAGCCCCCTTTCAATGATCTAGGCTACAAAATTGTGTAGCTCCTCAAACACAAGTGAGCTCGGATTTCAGTCCATCTGAGATTTCAATCACTGTGTGATTGAAAAGCTTAAAATTATTTTTCTCAGAATACACAAAAGCCAATGACACAGAACAGTAAACTATATATTCCCCACACTGGAAACAAATTTCAGCAGAATAAAAAGTTTAAAGGGACCAGAGGATGAGGGGCTTATGCTTTCCATATAATTAATTGCCTTTAAAGAAGTGATGAACAAATAATCAACTCATTATTTTTGAGCCAGAGGATGCTTGAGTTTATTTACTATGCATCATGCCCTAAAAATGTAATTGGTTCTGTGAATAAAAGGAAAATAGCCAAAGTAAATGTCCAATTTCCCTCCCCAAAACATGGAGAATGAGAGAAAAGAAAATAATAAAATGGAGCTATTTGTCATTTTCCCCATCTCATCCCTTCCAGAAAAGTAACGCCACAGGGTTTTGGGAAAATAATTTTAAAACATTCTCCAGGTCCAAAAGCAGTTTATGTTCCACCAGGAAGTGTGTTTTCATTAACTTCTCCCCCTTGCCCTCTCATTAATATCTCTCTGGACCACGTTCAGCTTGCCCAAAACCTTTATTTACAAAAACTATCTTGTGAATTGACTGTGCTCATGGTGAGCTGAGCACCAAGGGCAAAAATGTGAGACATTTATTCCAACAGGGAGATGTTCTTAATTAACATCACCCCCAAAACACAGCTTCTCACCAACGTCTGACAAGAACATTTCCTTAAGTTCTACTTCCTTATGCCTTTTAAGAGCTATTAATTTTGGAAGGCCACCTGTTTCTTTTTGTGGCTTCCAATATTAAGAAAAGATATGCTAGCAAAGTTCATATTCATTGCCTACACTTATTTTGTGTTCTAAAATAAACGTCCTAACACTGCCATCCCCTGAAAAAGGTGCAGAGAAAACGAAGACTTCTATGAAAGGCATAATACAACCTCACCTTGGAAAGGCATAAACCAGAATTTCCTCCTGGGCTCCTTTCCTTTGAATTTACACCATCTTGTACCCTGCTCCTGTTTCTAAGGTGTCCTTTGCATTTGGTCCCTAGCTAACACAGCTCTTGCCTACACTCGGTGTCTCACAATCTAATACATTTTCCATCTCATCTCTCCATTCTTCACTCTTCACCATGCAGGTTGGTGAGCTGTGACAATCATTTTCTGTACTTGACTTTTCAGGAAAGAAATGGTACAGAACCAGCAGCACAGCAAGTTAAGATGTAAGTTGGCAGGGAAAATTAAGGTTTTATTTTAAAGAAATGGAGTGAAGTTCAGGGAAGAGAGTTCCCATTTTGTTCCTTTTTGTTTGTTTTTACTACTAAGTATTAACTACAAATGACTTTGCCTCTATTTCAAAAATAGGCACCTCAAAATTCTTCATTCCTTGTGCTGGACTCTTAGGTTAATTTCATTTAAGCACAAATCACAAAAATCTGTAGGTACTTATGCCTTGGCACTTATTCCTTAAACAAGTTTGAATACCTCATGAGGGATAACTGGTGAATTTACAAAAAATATATATATGTACCATTTTTTAAATTAGTAAACTAGACTATTCTATATAGCCTCCAATATCACTAGTTAAGGAAATAAAACTGCACATGATCTCATGTAATTAACACTTACCAAACAAAGACTATACATTTGAAATTACTCTATAAACATGAGCAAGAGGAAAGGATATGAGCATTATATTATAGCAGTATAATTTTAAATGGTTAAAAGTTTTCAAATATTTGTCATTGCCCTCTCACACAACACACAGAGCATTAAGAAAATACATCACAGAAGACAAAGAATGCTAATATTTTCCCTGAGACTTTTGAAGCTTGCTAAATTCCTTTTTGCAGATAAATGTTGAGGGTTTTGTGTGTGTGTGTGATCCTTACCACAGACATTAATGAAGTTCCTATTGTAAATCCATAAAGAATTACCAAGTGAAGTGTGCACTTTTTGTTTCAATGCAATAACTCAGTGCTGTGTGATTGCCTGGGTTAATGATGAAAAAGTCAAACATACTATCAGAGCTGATGGAAAAATCTATCACCAATCTGAAATTAAAATTCATCTGTGGTCAATAAGATTTAATATCCATGCAAGTGGCGCAGTAAAGAGTAAATGAATCAATGTCATCAATACATAATCAGTATGAAATATGATGTGAATAAAATTATGCGCACGAGTCATACATTTCACTCTTTTCTGGGCCAGTGTGGAATGAACAGTCTCTTAACTGAAGGTTGACAGTAATTGTTACAAATTAGGCACAGCAGTTATCAAAATGCAGTCACTTGCATAGCTATAGGACTTATTAAGAAGATTAAAATAGATCTAAAACTATCCAGTACTGGGGATGCTGGACAACTGTTGATCACCAATTTTCCCTCTGAAGTGCCTTCTAATACTATATGATTTGTACACTTGTATAATTTTCTCATTTCTATTTCTAGTTCAAGAACTTTCAAGTTGTGGATCAAGAATTAAGATGCAGATCAAATGAAATATTTGTGGCACGAAGTGGTAAGAGCAAGAACTTTGTTTTAAAAGTCCTAACATAACAAATTTTATAAAAACAACCAATCAACAAAATGCCCTGACAATACAAAATGTTTTGTGAAACCACTCTTGTAAAAGCAAGTGCACCAGAAATTCAGTTTGGAAGGCAGATGTCAAGAGTGCTATTACTAACGCCTTTCATGACAAAGATATTCTCTCTTCTTACCATAGATGTCCTAAGTCTCCTCCCACAGCCTACCACATCATATTCCTTAATTTCAAAATTCTAAAATGGAATAAACAAGTGGTTTAGGCCATTTTATGTTTTGTTTGACTTTTTATGGGATAATAAACATTGAACAAGAGTGAAAGTACAGAAACAACCGGTTGAGATTTTTCTCTTTTAAACCGATAAGGAGTCACAATTTGATTAGCTCTCCTACTTCTAAACTCCCCATGTAAAGTAACTGTATTTCCTTACGAGAGCATGCAAACACACAACCACACAGGAATATTCCCTTGCTAAGCTAAGAGGCTGACCCTTCCAACTTGCTCTAATAGAGCTTATTAGAAATTGCAGGGTATTCACCTTCTGGTCTGGCAGTAGTGGATTGCTCTGAAGTGAATTCAAATGGCCATTGATGAGAGCTGTAGGTCTATCATGTTCACAAAATAAACTGCCATTGATGTAGTGAAACCGATCTCCCGGGACCAGGCGATTCCGGCAGGTAGAGCATGTAAAACACTGAAAAGGAAAAAGCAAACCCACTGAAAGCAAGTATAAATTAAGTCTCTTTTGGGTTAGAAGTTTAGAATCTCGTTCTTAAGCAGGTCTCTGTAAAGTACAGAGCCATTTGGGCTTTTGTGCATTTTCCTTCTTTGACACCATTCCAGTACGGTGTACGGGTAACTAGTATGTGAATGTGTATCAGCAACCATCATAGCCACACCCAAATATCAGTCACTAAATTGGGTGTCTACAGCTCGAGGAAACAGAAGACATGCTAAGGGGAAGTACCCTGACCCATGTTGTAGGACAAAAAAAAAAGGGAGGTACAGATGCTACCTTAAGATGATACACATTGCCTTGTGCCCTCATGACCAGTTCACTCGCAGGGATCGACTGTCCACAAGCG